>NC_029785.2:57193380-57206923 GCF_000816755.2 Arachis ipaensis
TACTAAAATGGAAGGAGAAAGCAAAACGGAGCTTTAAAGAAACTGGTATCCACGCGATCGCATGGATGACGCGATCGCGTGCCAAGCACGAATTAGCAGCGACGCGGCCGCATGACTGACGCGACCACGCGCCTTAAGCAGAACGCACATGACGCGGTCGCATGACTGACGCGACCGCGTGGCAAGGAAAAGCTCCAATTGACGCGACCGCGTGATAGAGGCCACGCACCAGAAATTGCAGAAAACGCTCATAACGAGTTCTGAGGCCCTTTTTGGCCCAAACCCAAGTCCAGAAGGCATAGACCAGAGGTTATGAAGTGAGGGAATGCATCCATTCAGAGAGCTCGCATATTTTCCCCTTTCAATGAATTAGATTTAGTTGAGAGGGAGATCTCCTCCCTCTCGCTTTTAGGATTTAGGATTTCTTCTTGTTTTAAGAGTAACTCTGGATCCAGGTTTAATTTTATTTTAATATTACTTCTCTTTATTTATTCCAACATTTGAATTGATTATTATTATTTATGAATTATTCCATGTTATAGATTTCTATTTGAATTAATGATAATTGAGGTATTTTTAGTTTATGATTGTTCTCTTTGATTTAAGTTACCATTGCTTCCCATCTAAGGATATTTTTACTATTATTCCAGCAACTTTACTTTTTCCCCTTTTGGTTCTGGTTAAGAATTTAGTAACTCAACAGTTATTAAACTCAATACAATTGATAATCGCTATCTTGCCAATTGAGCTGAACTTAAATAATCCCAACCTTTTCTGAGAAAATAATTAGGATTCAAAGGTCAACTTAATTAGTCCCTTGACTTTCCCTTACCCTGGTAAAGGTCAACCAAGTGGAGTTTAGATTCAACTTTCATTATTGTTGAGAGAGATAACTAAGTTGGACCTCTAATTTCTCTACCTTGCTAAAAGTCGCTTTACAGTTATTATTTATTCTTGATTGCCATTTAATTCACTCGTCATTCAGATTACTTGCTTCTCACCTTCTAAACCCCGATTATAACCTTTATAGCCAATAATAAGAACATACTTCCTCGCAGTTCCTTGAGAAGACGACCTGAGGTTTGAATACTCGGTTAACAATTTTTAAAGGGGTTTGTTACTTGTGACACCCAACACGTTTGTACGAAGGGATTTTTGCCGGTTTAGAAACTATATCTACAACACGACTGTTTTTATGATATTCTTTACTGGCAAAAATCCTAACGTCAACAAGCAACAATTTAAGTTTAGTGTTGTGATGGGCGGATAATTTATACCCTTTCTGACATTATTTTTACATAGTTTTTAGTTGCTTGGGGACAAGCAACAATTTAAGTTTGGTGTTGTGATGAGCGGATAATTTATACCCTTTTTGGCATTATTTTTACATAGTTTTTAGTATGTTTTAATTACGTTTTATTATATTTTTATTAGTTTTTATGCAAAAATCACATTTCTGGACTTTACTATGAGTTTGTGTATTTTTCTGTAATTTTAGGTGTTTTCTGGCTGAAATTGAGGGACCTGAGAAAAAATCTGATTCAGAGGCTGAAAAAGGACTGCAGATGGTGTTGGATTCTGACCCTCCTGCACTCGAAGTGGATTTTCTGGAGCTACAGAAGCCTAATTGGTGCGCTCTTAATTGCGTTGGAAAGTATACATCTTGAGCTTTTCAGAAATATATAATAGTCCATACTTTGCCCGAGATTTGATGGCCCAAACTGGCGTCCAAATCCAGTCTAAAACATCTTGGCGTAAAACACCCAAATTGGCACCAGAATTGGAGTTAAACACCTAAACTGGCACCAAAGCTGGCGTTTAACTCCAAGAACAGCCTATGCACATGAAAGCTTCAAGCCTCAGCCCAAGCACAGACCAAGTGGGCCTCGGAAGTAGATTTCTGCACTATCTGCACTTAGTTACTCATTTTCTGTAAACCCTAGTTACTAGTTTAGTATAAAAACTACTTTTAGAGATTTGTTTTACATCTTTGATCACTTTTGATCTTTGATCAGTTATAGACTTTTATCATCTGTTGTTCACGTTTGGAGGCTGGCCTCACGGCTATGACTAGACCTCTTTCACTTATGTATTTTCTATGGAAGAGTTTCTACACCCCATAGATTAAGGTGTGGAGCTCTGCTGTTCTTCATGAATTAATGCAAGTACTATTGTTTTTCTTTCAACTCACGCCTAATTCTTCTCCAAGATATACTCTCGTACTTAATTCAGTTAAGTCAAAATGAAGGGGTGACCCATGACAATCACCCAATCTTCGTTACTCGCTTAGCCAAGATCTGCGTGCCTGACAACCACGAAGCAGTCTACATGATGTTCAACGTAGTCATTGTGCGACAACCGGAGTATATTCTCTTGGATATCTAATACACGGACCGAGTCCGTGAGATTAGTATCTTCGTGGTATAGGCTAGAATCATTGGCAACATTCCTGGGATCCGGAAAGTCTAAACCTTGTCTGTGGTATTCCGAGTAGGATCTGGGAAGGGATAACTATGACGAGTTTCAAACTTGCGAACGTTGGGCGCAGTGACAGTGTGCAAAAGGATCAATGGATTCTACTCTGTTGCTAGCGGGAATCGACAGATGATTAGCCATGCGGTAGCTGTGCCTGGTATTTTTCATCCGAGACGAGAAATCTAACAGTTGATTAGCCGTGCAGAAACCGTAGAGGACCATTTTCATTGAGAGGATCTTACAGCGTGCCATGGAAGGGAGCACTCATGGTTGGAAGGAGGCAGTAGGAAAATAGAGGTTCAGAAGCAACAAAGCATCTCCAGACGCTTATCTGAAATTCCCACCAATGAATTACATAAGTAACTTTATTTTATTTTGTGTTTTATTTATATTTTAATTATCAAAACCTCATAACCAATGGAATTCGCCTGACTGAGATTTACAAGATGACCATAGCTTGCTTCAAGCCGACAATCTCCATGGGATCGACCCTTACTCACGTAAGGTTTATTACTTGGACGACCCAGTGCACTTGCTGGTTAGTTGTGCAGAGATGTGAAAAGTGTGAATCACGATTTCCGTACACCAATAACCTTTCCTCACATTTATTCAATGAAATAGCATGATTTTTTGATTGTCTCCTTATTTGTGCTTAGATGTGAAAACATACTTTTTAGACCTTTAATTTGATGATTTTCTTATCTTCCTTTGATTCCACTAGATGCCTTGATGTGTTTGCTAGTGATTTCAGATTGAAAAGGGCTAGGAAAGGATCAAAGGAGTGGAAGGAAAGCATACAAAGTGGAGAAATCATGAAAAGTCAAAGATTTGGAAAAAGCCCATGGGCGTGCACACACTATGCGCCTACGGGCGGATTGCGAAATGCTCCAGGGATGCGTACGCGCACTGTACATGTACGCGCTAAAGGTCACACGTGATTTTTAAAGAAGAACTCGTGCCTGGTGATTTTGGAGGGTTTCTGGCCTCATTTGGAGCTGAGTTTTTGGCGGGAAAAGGCTAAATAGACCAAGGAATGAAGGGGGAAGCATCGGAGGACATTCATTCACACACTTTAGGCTTAGCTTTAGTTAGTTTTAGAGAGAGAAGTTCTCACTTCTCTCTAGGATTAGGTTTAGTTCTTAGATCTAGATTTCAATTCATGCTTTCATCTACTTCTACCTTTCAATTCTTGTTGTTACATTCATCTATTCTTCTATTGTTTGTTATAATTTCTTCTATTTTGTTTCTATGCTTTGATGTAGATCTACTTTTGTTCATTCTATTTTCTTTCAATTCAATTTGAGGTAATTCATGATAATTGTGTTTCTTTTGATTGTTGTTATTAATTTCTTGCAATAATTGTTGTTATATTTAATTGTTGTTGTCAATTTACTTTGCTTTCCTTTTATACTTCCAAGTGTTTGATGAAATGTTTGGTTGGATTCTTGTGTAGATTTTGTCCCTCTTGGCCTAGGTGGAGTAATTAGTGACGCTTGAGTTAACTAATTCCTTAGTTGATTGATAATTAGAAGTTGCTAATTGATTTGGATACCACTAACGCTAGTCTTTCCCTTGGGAGTTAGCTAGGACTTGTGGAATCAAGTTAATTCATCCACTTGACTTTCCTCCATGGTTAGAGGTTAACTAAGTGGTAGCAATGGATAATTTGTGGTCACAATTGAGGAGGATAACTAGGATAGGACTTCTAGTTCTCATATCTTGCCAAGAGCTTTGTTAGTTGTTAGTTTATTTTTAGTGCCATTTACATTTCTTGTTTCTAATCTCAAAAACCCCAAACATACTCCATAACCAATAACAAGGCACTTTATCGCAATTCCTAGGGAGAACGACCCAAGTTTTAAATACTTTGATTTACAATTTTAAGGGTTTGTTTTTGTGACAAACAAATTTTTACTATGAAAGGATTATTGTTTGGTTTAGAAACTATACTTTACAACGAGGCTTCATTAGTGAAATTCTAAACCGTCAAAAACCCGTTCATCAAAATGGCTCATGTATTGATTAAATGTATAGACCTTATGCATTGAAGTTCTTGTATATAGTTTGAAAGAAAGAAAAATGAGAAAAACAAAAAGAAAAAGAAAAAGACAAAAAAATAAATGTGAAAAAGAGAAGAGAAAGGAAAAAAAAAAGAAAGGAAGAAAAGAAAGAAATAAAAAGGGGGACAAAATACCCCAAAGTGAAGTTCAATAAGAGTCAATGCATAAGTGTTGTGAAAATCAAAATAAAATGCATGAGTATGTGAAAAGTGAAGGACGGGTAGTTAGGTTAGTAATTAATTGTATAGGTCATCATAGGTTAGGTGGGAAAGTTTAAGCTCATCAAAGATTCAAACTATAGTCCACTTATCCATATATGATCCTACCTTGACCCTAGCTCCATTACAACCTTTGAGAAATACCTTGATAAACCTCTATTTCATGGTTTATCTTGTGCTCAATTGAATGGTTTTTATCAACTCTTTACCCACTTATTCATACTATTTGCATGAGTTTACATTCTCCTTCCTGATTTTGTGCTATGATTGAAAACATGCTTCTTTGACCTTATATTTGCTAATATTAATCCTCTCTTATTACCATTAGATGCCTTGATATGTGTGTTAAGTGTTTTCAGAGATTACAGGGCAGGAATGGTTTAGAGGATGGAAAGAAAGCATGCAAAAGTGGAAGGAATACAAGAAGTTGAAGGAACTACAAAGCTGTCCAGCCTGACCTCTCTGCACTCAAACGATCATAACTTGAGTTACAGAGGTCTAAATGATGCGATTCCAGTTGCGTTGAAAAGCTAACGTCCGGGGCTTCGATTTGATATATAATATGCCAGAGTTTCCCTGAAGATAGGTGACGCGAATGCGTGGTCCACGTGGACGTGTCGCAGTGACAAAAATCAGCGTGTTTGAATTCGCAACCAGCGAATTTCAGGCTGTTTCTGACCCAGTTCTCGGCCCAGAAAATACAGATTAGAGGCTATAAAATAGAGGGATTGCATCCATTCATAAATAAGCTTTCATTTTCACAATTTTAGTTTTAGATGTAGTTTTTAGAGAGAGAGGTTCTCTCCTCTCTCTTAGGATTTAGGAGTTATGATTTTCTTAGTTTTAGGAGTGCCTCTCGATCCCAGGTACAATGTTCCTTTTATTACTTTTCCAATTTAATTTATGAATATCCATGTTAAGATTTGAATATTTTATTTAATATAATTCGAGGTATTTCGGACTTATGATTGCTCTCTTTAATTTATTAATGCTCTCTGTTTATCCAAATTATTTTCATTCAAGTAGACTTTCTTCCCTTTTGGCTTTGGTTAAATAATTTATCAAACTCATTGTTGATTGAAAATTGGAATTCTTCAAGAATTAATTCGAGTTCCAATAACTCTAGCCTTTCCCAAGGAAAGACTAGGACTTGAGGAATAAAAATTAATTCATCCACTTAACTTACCTTCATAGTTAGAGGTTAACAAAGTGGGAGAAAAATCCATTCTCATCACAATTGATAAGGATAACCAGGATAGGACTTCCAGTTCTTATACCTTGTCAAGAGTTTATTTTACAGTTATTATTATTTTATTTTACTTGTCAGTCAACATACTTTTTACCTTGATCCAAAACCCCAATTTACAACTAATAACCAATAATAAGAACATCTCCCTGCAATTCCTTGAGAAGACGACCCGAGGTTTGAATACTTCGGTTATCAATTTATTTAGGGGTTTGTTACTTGTGACAACCAAAACTTTTGTAAGAAAGGTTGATTGCTTGGTTTAGTAACTATACTTGCAACGAGTATTTACTATAACTTCTAAACCATCAATCTTCAGTTTTTCAAAAATGGCGCTGTTGCCGGAGAATTGCAAACGTGTGCCTTATTATTGGTTATTGTAAATATTTTATTTTGCGTTGTTTATTTGTTTTTATTTTTTTTATTTTTGCTTTTTCTTAAGTTAAGAGGTTATTGGTTTTTATTTTAAAATTTTTATTTTATCTTATCTTATTTCAAAAATCAAATTTCAAAATTCAAATTTAAAAATTTTCAAAATTCAAATTTCAAAAATTTTCAAATTTCAAATTTCAAAAAATTCAAAATTCAAAAATTTAAAATTCAAAATTTCAAAATTTAATTTTCAAATTCAAAATTTACATAACTTTTTAATTTAAATTTGTTTTTGTTTTTGTTTTTAATTTTTATTTGCTACTATGAACTCTCACCCCTTTGGCTATGAGTCTGGTTACAATTATGTTGCAGGAAGAAGAAATTACAATGAGAACAGGCATCAAAGTTGGAACAATCAAAGATGGGAGGAGCCACAAGGATTTGATCAACTCTCATGGCAACAACCACCTCCAATGGACTATCAACAACCACCACCATATGCCTATAAACCCTCTCCTCAACATGACTTTGGACCACCATACTCACAAGCCCCTTTCCGCCATTCACCTCCATATGACCCTAACCCTCAACCACCATACCAACCACCTTATGAGCCATATGAACCATATATAGAACCACCCCAATTCCAACCTAATTACTCACAAGAACCACCACTTCAATAATCACCATCTCCATATCTATCAATCCAAGAGCACTATGATCCTATTTAAGAAAGCCGAGCGCATCAAGAGTCAAAGGATCGTTTCAAGGAAACAGTGGATCGATTTCAGGCAACCATTCGTCAATTGGAGCAAGCGATAAATCAATTAGATTTCCGACGTTCAGACACTCAAGGAACCCCCATGGCTTCATGTGGACAATCTAATGAAGAACGTAGCATGAAGGAGATACTAGAAACTCCAGTGAACAGTACGGAGCATGAATTTGTACTGGAACAAGTAGAGGAAGCCGGAATTATTGAAGAAGAAGAAGTGGTTGAAGACTTAGGAGATGCAGAACCTCCATGGGAAAGTCCAGTCGTAGAACCCCCTTCCAAGACGTTTGAAATTGATGCTGAGGAGGGTGTACAACCTCCAAGGCATATCACAGTTGAAGACTTGGTAGAGGTTGATCAAGAGGTGGAGATTCAAGAAAAAGAAGCACAACCTCCCATGCCCTTGGAAAGCAATGAAGGGGAGATTGAATTGGAAGAAAGCTACCGAGAGGAAGAGGTTGAAATTGAAGAAGATTGCAAAGAGGTGGTAATTATCAAAGAAGAGCACAAGGGAGTGGAGCTTGCAATTTCATTAAAAATACCTCCCCCTAAGTTGCCATCCTCCTTCACAACATTCAAGTGGGTAAAATTCATATCCCTTAGCTTTCTAATTCCACTTGAATATGGGCTACTGGAGACGGATGGTCAACTTAGAGCTCTTTGTAACATTCAGAGTAAGAGGAAGATGGCCAGTGGTAAGAATTGTCCTGCAAGGTTCATTATGGTTGGAAGCTTTAAGTTTAAACGCAACGGTTGGTGTAGAGCTAAATTGAATGGGTCTAGGAAGCTGTTTGGTAGCTGCAGTGAGAATTCAAATTACTTATCACCTAGCTGGAAAAATACAGATCCCGACAAAAATGGGTGTAAAAGCAAAGTTTGGGATCCTGGAATCTGCTCTGACATCTGTCACCCCGGGAGCCTAAGAATCTGTTTGAAGCTTCTTAAGGGCTTTACATGCCTAGTTTGGGACCCCGGAGGTTACTGGAGATACCAACATTGGTGGAGATTTCTGGATGAGTTCAAACACAAGCCACCATAACAGGGAGCTCACCAAATGTCCAACTTAAGGACTTTAACTAAAAGTGCTAGGTGGGAGACAACCCACCATGGTATGATCGTTCCTTTTTCATTTTTATTTAGTTTTATTTGTTTTCGAGTTTTATTTTATTTTATTATATTGAACTTGGAGTTTTGCATCACATTCATATTAACACTGCATTCTGTATTTTTTCAGATTAAAAAAAAAAAAAAGCACGCACGCGACGCGACAGCGTCGCTGATGTGTCCGCGTCACCAGTGCAATGGAAAGAAAAGAAATCGAATAAAAAGTCACGCGAGAGCGTGGCTGGAGGCGTGCCAATGGCATAAATCGTCCCACGCGACCGCATCGCTGATGCGACCGCGTCATATGGGAATAATGGCCTCCCACGCGACCGCGTGACCAAGATTTCGACGTCAAAGTGGTGCACACCCGAAAGTTGTGCGAGAGTGGTGCTGGATTGGTGCTGAACGCATAATTCTTCCCACGCGGACGTGTGACCGACGCAACCGCGTCATATCCACATAATGGCCAGTCACGCGATCGCATGCCCCACGCGATCGCGTCACCCAATATTTGGCAATTAATGATTTTGAACAGAGAGTTGTGCGAGTGCGAGGCTGCCCTCGAGCCAGTGGCATAAAACGGGTCACGTGACCGCGTGACTGACGCGACCGCGTCAATCAGTTTAAGCGCAAGTCGCGCGACCGCGTGCCCCACGCGACTGCGTCGCTTGCGCCGCACAGCTTTTCCTAATTTGCCAAATATCTTATGTTTTCTTCTCCAAATCCTTATTTTTCTTATTTCTTTCTCCTTCCTTTCTTATTTTCTTTGACTTCTCATCTTTTTCACCTCCATTCTATTTTATTTAATTTATTTGCATACTTTCATTCATTACATTTTAATTTAGTGCATATTTTTATTTTCTTTTCTAAATCATTATTTTTCCTTTGGTGTTGAATTTTCTTATTTCACTGTTGTATCTTCTCTTGAATTATTTTAGGTGCTTAGAGACTTGTTTTATTCTGGTTAGGTAATATTATGCCAATCTTTTATACCTGTATTAATTTTGCATTGACATGAATTTACATTACCTCTCCTTACCCACACTTTCCCTCATTATTGCAAAAATTTTGCACCACTAGTATGCCATGTGCTTCTATTATTTTCTCACTTGCATGTTGTAGCTACCATGTAATTGAGACCCTCATTATTTGGCATTAACCAACCCATGTTTCATTTGTTTTTTTATCTTTGTTTTGGGTTACTTTTCTTCCCTTTTTCTTTCAGGATGGCCACCAGGAAGAGAACCGGAAGACGTTTACATAGGAGAGACAAACAAGTCCATCTGCATAATCCTTGAAGAAAAGCATCAGTTGGAGCAGCCCGTCCACTTGTACATCTCAGCATGCACCGAGGACGGTGCAATCTTTAAGTGTGGGGAGGTCGATACCGATCTCCATGGGTTAGTTACTCTTCTATCTCAACACCAATGATTTATTTTCCTTATTTATTATTGCATTTGCATGTTTGATTGCATATTTGTTTAATTTTGTGCATATTTTACCACTTGGTTGAAGTAATATTTTCTTTTTTAAGAAACCTTTTAGAGCATTTTACTAATTTGAATAAAATTTAATGTTACACTTGTTTGAAGAAATATTATACTGGAACATAGTTTAGAGCTCGAACACACAAAACCTGTGAGATTTTTGAGCCTATTTGAATTGGTTGCATTTTACCAACCAATATTTTATTTTTGGTGTGTGTTTTTCTCTCTAAAATTGTGATCTTTGTCTTGCTTAATTCTATATTTCCATTATTTGATGTATGCATACACTTACATGATTGAGGTCTTTGTTTCACTGGGCTTACATACCCATATGGCCTTACCTTTCATTATCCTTTGCAAACCAATTTGAGCCTATTTTACCCCTTTGTTCTTTACTTTAGCACATCATTAACTCTAAGCGGAAAATAATATTGTCCTTAATTTGAATCCTTGGTTAGCTTAGACTAGTGAGAGCGCTCATGAATTAAGTGTGGGGAAATTGGGATTGAAAACATTTGGTTTGAGAATTGAGTATGTTAGAATTTTCTGAAAATGTGAAAGAAATGTTTAGGACATGATTCATGCATCCAATAATTTAATCATATGCATTGAGAAAAATAAAAGAAAAGAAAAAAAAAATATATATATATATATTAAAAAAAAGAGAAGAAGTGAAAAAAAAAGCAAATAAGAAAAAGGGGACAAAATGCCCCAAAGTAAATGTTGAAAGCAATGCATATGTACTGTACTTGAAATTAGAATGCATGAATATGTGGAAAACATGATTAATGGATAGCTAGATGTGGTATTATGATTACATGGATTGTCGAAAGTTAGGTGAAAAGTTTAAGTTAATTAAGGATTCAGATTTTAGTCTACTTGACCAAATACAATCCTACCTTGACCCTAACCCCATTACAACCCTTAAAAGACCTCTTGATATGTGTATCTGTGCATTAAATTTATGTTGATTGTTAGATGAAGAGCAAGCCTTAGAAAGCAAGGTTAGTAGAGAATTGAGAGAATCGAACCTTAAACACTTGAGTGATTAGAGTGTATACACTACCAGTGAGGGTTCGATGCTCGATTCTTTGTTCCCGGCTTTCATGAGCTATTTTCTTCTACAAGCCTATTTGTACTTCATTTTTATGATTTGAATTAGTGAAATCCAGTTCATATTTATTTTTGAAGGATTTGTTTACATTTAACCAAGTAGGTAGAAATATTTTGCATGTAGTTGCATTCATATAGATAGGTTGCATTTCATATTAATCTACCATTCCTCTTCATCTTTATAGCTTCTCTTCAGCTTAGCATGAGGACATGCTAATGTTTAAGTGTGGGGAGGTTGATAAACCTCTATTTCATGGTTTATCTTGTGCTCAATTGAGTGGTTTTTATCAACTTTTTACCCACTTATTCATACTATTTGCATGAGTTTACATTCTCCTACCTGATTTTGTGCTATGATTGAAAACATGCTTCTTTGACCTTATATTTGCTAATATTAATCCTCTCTTATTACCATTAGATGCTTTGATATGTGTGTTAAGTATTTTCAGAGATTACAGGGCAGGAATGGTTTAGAGGATGGAAAGGAAGAATGCAAAAGTGGAAGGAATACAAGAAGTTAAAGGAACTGCAAAGCTGTCCAGCCTGACCTCTCTTCACTCAAACGGTCATAACTTGAGCTACAGAGGTCCAAACAATGCGGTTCCAGTTGCGTTGGAAATCTAACGTCCGAGGCTTCGATTTGATATATAATATACCATAGTTGCTCTGACGATAGGCGACGCGAATGCGTGGTCCACGCGGACGCGTCGTAGTGACAAAAAACAACGTGTTTGAATTCGCAACCAGCGAATTCTGGGCTGTTTCTGACCCAGTTCTCGGTCCAGAAAACACAGATTAGAGGCTATAAAGTAGAGGGATTGCATCCATTCATAAATAATCTTTCATATTCACAATTTTAGTTTTAGATGTAGTTTTTAGAGAGAGAGGTTCTCTCTTCTCTCTTAGGATTTAGGATTTAGGATTTCTCTTAGTTTTAGGAGTGCCTCTCGATCCCAGGTTCAATGTTCCTTTTATTTACTTTTTCAATTTAATTTATGAATATCCATGTTAAGATTTGAATATTTTATTTAATATAATTCAAGGTATTTCAGACTTATGATTGCTCTCTTTAATTTATTAATGCTCTCTGTTTATCCAAATTATTTTCATTCAAGTAGACTTTCTTCCCTTTTGGCTTTGGTTAAATAATTGGTGACTCTTGAGTTATCAAACTCATTGTTGATTGAAAATTGAAATTCTTCAAGAATTAATTCGAGTTCCAATAACTCTAGCCTTTCCCAAGGAAAGACTAGGACCTGAGGAATAAAAATTAATTCATCCACTTAACTTACCTTCATAGTTAGAGGTTAACAAAGTAGGAGAAAAATCCATTCTCATCACAATTGATAAGGATAACTAGGATAGGACTTCCAGTTCTTATACCTTGCCAAGAGTTTATTTTACATTTATTATTATTTTATTTTACTTGTCATTCAACATACTTTTTACCTTGATCCAAAACCCCAATTTACAACTCATAACCAATAATAAGAACACCTTGATGGGAAGCAGAAACTGGTGAATTAAAAATTTATGAAAATGGTTACGTTGCAAGTATAGTTCTTAACTCACCGAAAATCTGCCTATCAATTTAGAAATATGTCACAGAGAGTTTAAATTAAAATTACTAGGAGTTTTAAGTCCCAGGTCGTCTCCCAACGAGTTGTAGAAAAGTGTGCTGTTTTATTAATTAGATGTTCCAAGAAGTTGAGCTAAGTAAATTGGAATTTAAATTGAGGAATTTTAAATAATATAAATAAAAGTCTTGACTGGGAATTGATTAGTTAGAATCTCTATCATTGATGGAGTGATTTTTAGGATTGATTTATAATTAATGGTTACTCTGTTTGGTTATCCTTTACTAGGTAAGGGAAAGTCAAACAAGTTGGAATGCCAGATCTATTCACGAGTTACAACCCACTTAGTTCAAAGGAATTGGCGTTGGTGACAGGATAGCAATCCAACATTTAACCCAACTACAAATTTTTCCCTCAATCATTCCAACTCAAGAGTTCCCTTTTAATCAATTCCCCATCAAGTAATGAAACTATTCACGCATTGTAAATAAAAGATCCATGACACGTAAAAGGGAATTAAAAGAAGACATGATTATTGAAATTGAAATTGAATTAAAAAGAATTAATCCTTGCATCAATTAATCATAAAAGTATCTGAATAACAAAATTGAACATAACAAAGAACATGGAAGAATAAAACCGAGTTAAGAGAACAAACTAGAATGATGAAGTCTTGATGAGGAAATAACTCTTCTCAATGTTCCAATGCTAAGACCAATTGAAAATCCAAATTCTAAAAACTAGAGAGAAAAACCTAAGAGAGTGAAAAACTTGTTCTAAAACTATTGAATGAATGTCCCCTTTTGTTTCTGCATATTCTCTGACTCTAGTCTGCTGTTCCGGGCCGAAAACTGGGCCGAAATAGGGTCCAAAATTGCCCCCATCGAATTCTGCAGATTATGCAGATCACGCATGGCACGCGATCACGTCATCCATGCGGACGCGTCGCTTGCGCTTTTTCCTCTCCGTGCGTTCGCGTCGTCCACGCTACCGCGTCGCTTGCGCTTTCCAATCCGCGCGGCCGCACAAGCCATGCGGCCGCGTCACTGCGATTTGCGCTCCTTCACGCGGTCGCGTGAGCCATGCGACCGCGTCACTTCTCGCTGGTTATCTCCT
>NC_029785.2:57207015-57212188 GCF_000816755.2 Arachis ipaensis
TTGTCCACTTGATCAAAAGTAAATAAGCCCTTCAAGACAATTACAACTCAAATTCCACCAATTCTATCATTATACAATAAAACCGATAAAAGTGCAAGAGGATAGCTTATGAAAGCAGGGATCATGAAAATTCAAGTATTGAACCCTCACTGATAATGTATGTACGCTCTAATCTCTAGTGTATAGGGTGATCACTCTATCCTTCTCTAATCATGCTTTCTAACTTTTGTTCTTCTCCTAACCAATCAACAACAGTTAATATATCAATGCAAACATCATGAGGTCTTTTCAAGGTTGTAATGGGGCTAAGGTATAGGTAGGGATGTATATTTGGTCAAGTGAGCTAATAAATTGAATCTTTAATTAACCCAAGCTCTAACATAACTTGTATACACTTAATGTAATCTTTAAAGTTCATACCTAGCTACCTAGAGTTTCCTTTTTCAATCCATACTCATGTATCAACTTATATTTTGGTTCTATCATATGTGCACTGATCCTTGAATTCTGAATTTGACATTGGGGTAATTTTATGTCCCCTTATTTATTTGTTTATTATCTCTTTTTCTTCTTTTTTTTTTAAAAGAAATAAATAAAGCTTATCAATACACATAGATTTTTGATTCTTATAGTTTCACATGAATAGGTATCCAAATTCCCTTTAAGTTTTCATGACATATCCCCTTAACAACTTTTGTTCCCACAATTTTCCATACTTAACTAGCACACACAATTCTATCTTAAGCTAACCAAAGATTCAATTTAGGATATGCAATTGTTTTTCAGCTTAAGGTTAGTAATGTGGTAAAATATAGAACAAATGGGGTTTTAAAGGCTCAAAGTGGTTAACAAGGGTAATTGAAAAGGGTAGGCTTGATTTGGATAAGTGAGTTTAAACAAATAATGGCCTCAATCATGTGCAAGCATGTAAATATAATAAATATTGGACATATAAGATAAAACAAAATATAGATTACAATCATAGAGAAGTAAACACACAAGAATGAAATAATTATGGTTAAATAATGTAACCATTCATAAAGGCTCAAATCTTCCACAGGTTGTGTGTTCTTTAACTCAAATATCATGTTCCGAATACAACCCAAGCAAATTCATCATAAGAATTTTTTTGAAAAATCAGTGAAATTTTGTTCCAAAGATAGATTTTAAAAGAAACTTATTGTCTTTTCAATCAAGTAGAACATGCATGCAACTATCCTAACCTATGCAATTTATTCTATTCTATAAAGGAAAGAAAAATCTAACTAAAATGGTCTAATTATTGGTGCCAGAGAAGAGAATTTACCTCCGAAAGTCAGGTACTGACCGACCTCCCCACACTTAAGGCTTTGCACCGTCCTCGGTGCCATTTGTCAGAAACAGGGGTGGGCTGGTGGCAGTATCTCCACAGTCGGGACCGTTATGGCTCCCTGTGCTAGTAAAGGAAGTGGAGTCCGGGGTGTCTGAGTCTCTGAAGCGTCCCTTGAGTAGCTCCTTGAGGTGTTTGAATCGGCGCTCGTTACGGCGTTCTCTCATCTTAGCTTTCAGTTCATGCCGATCCAATTTTTCAAGTATCTGTTGGAGCAATTTCTCAGTTGTAGATGCTTGTGGTGTTGAAGAAGGAATATCTTCAACTGGCTCAGTAGGAAGGCTTGTAGTGGCTGCTGAGAGTCTGAGGTATTTCCCGTTAGGGACATATTGATCATCCCGTGGAAGCATGGCTTTGGTGTCCCCAGCTCTGTAGGAGACTCCGGCTGCTGAGACAAGATCTGAGACCAAGGCGGGGAAAGGTAAGTTGCCCACAATTTGTACGTGTTCCATAGCATTCCGGATATGTCTAGAGAGATTCAGAGGTTGGTCTGTAAGGATGCACCATAGTAGAACAGCCATGTCTGCAGTGAAAGAGGACTCATGAGTGCTCGGAAAGACGTAATGGGACATGATCTGTGCCCATACGCGAGCTTCCAAGATAAGTGCTGAAGCCAAGATTCCCTTAGGGCGGGTACGGTGGTATCCGTAGATCCAACGGCTGCCAGGTAATGCGATGACTCCGAGAACGGAGTCCCAATCGAATTGGTATCTCTGGCGCTGAAGGGCGGCTTCTTGAAAAGCGTCCATTCCTACTGGAATAGAGGGAAGACTCAGAGCTTGTTGAATGGCCTCTTCTGTGATGGGGACTTGCTTCTGCCGGACATAAACAGACTGCAGGGTCGGCATGTAGAAGTTGGAGTAGAACTCAACTATCCAAGAAAGATTGACCTGCCTTGGCTGTTTCCGTAGGAAACCCCATTATCTTCGATCAATTTGCGGCTCAACAAAGGTGGCAATATTGGACGGGAGGATAAGAAGGTATTCATTTTTATAGTTCCTTTCTGCCAGGATAGGGAACATCTGCTCACAGTAGCGATTGGAGAATCGCGCAGCGTCCTTTGCTGGAAAGGCTTTCTCCTTTTCGTCAACCTTCATTATCCTCTTGACTCGTTTTGTTGAGGGCTTGACCGCGGTTGAAGAAGGTTCTGCCACTAATGCTCTTTTAGTTCCTCTTCTTGCTGGTGGTCTAGAAGTTGCTTTCTCCTTTCCTTTCTAGGTGGCCATCCTGAAAGAAGGGAGGAGAAAGTAAATTAAATTCAAAGAGATATACAGCAAGGAAGGAAACGGAAAAGAGGGTGATGGATGCACATTAAGATATGCTGACATTACCACATGCTCGCGAGTACGTGTGAAAAGCCAATGATGGAAAATAGCTAGTGCATATAAAGACAAATGAATGCAAGGTGTTTATTGGCATGCTGGCAAAGGGCATGAGTAGCATAGACAAAGCAATACTTTGTAACAAACCATCACGTTTGTATTGACAATTAAATTCAATTAATAAAATAAGAAGGAGAATTCGTGAAAAGCAAGCATTGAATAGTAGAGTAAAGTAATGTAGAAAAGTGCATAGTGCTATATGGGATTTTTCACAAACACATGGCATGCATGTTAAACAAGATATAAAAAGTATGAAATTGAACATGCAAGCAATCCCTTAAAAATAATAATAATTGTCAAATAAATTGTAACAAGTCACAAGCATATAATGAGGGATAATGACTCAAAAAATTTCTAACACCATGTAAAAAGGGAAAAGAAGAATAAAGAAAATAGGAATAATTAAAAGAAGAAGAAAAGAAAAAGAAAATACATGTAGAACAATAAAAAAAATGATAGAAAAAGAAAGAAGGAAGAAGAAGGTAAAACCTTGTTAATGGAGGAGAGAGAGAGAGATAGTGAAAGGTGAGATAGAAAGGGGAACGGAGAAGGAAGAAAGAAGGAGGAAAAAGAAAAATTAGGATTTGGAGGAAAGAAAGATAAGATAATTCGGCAATTTAGGTTGAGCTGTGCGGTGCATGCGACGCGGCCGCGGAAGGCACGCGTTCGCGTGGTTGCACTTCAGGTAGGGTGACGCGATCGCGTCGGTCACGCGGTCGCGTGACCCGTGTTGCGCTGCTGGCGCGAGTGCAGCCTCGCTCCAGCACAACTCTCTGTTCAATTTATTTTAATAGCCAAAATTGGGTGACGCGATCGCGTGGGTCACGCGATCGCATGAGTGTGCATTATAAAATGGGTGACGCGGCCGCGTCAGCGACGCGGTCGCGTGACAAGGATTGTGCTTCCAGCACCAATCCAGCATCACTCTCGCACAGAATGCGACTGTGCACCCTTTACGTCAAAAACTCAGGGCACGCGGCCGCGTGGGGCACGCGGTCGCGTGGGAGGCCATGATTCCCATGCGACGCGGTCGCATGGGGTAACTTGTGCCATTGGCACGACTCCAGCGCTCCTCCTGCGTAACTTTCTGTTCATTTTTTTAATTTTCTTTACTCCCCCTGCCACGCGGACGCGTTGCTGGTGCGATCGCGTCGCGCGGCAAAAATTTTTTTTTTTTTGAAGGAAAGGTAAAGACATGTAATTGAAAGAGCATGAAAGCACTAATAAAGAGAAGAGTTATTAAAGAAGAAAAACTAAAAGTGAAGAAAAGAATGATCATACCGCGGTGGGTTGTCTCCCACCAAGCACTTTGCTTTAACGTCCGTAAGTTGGACGCTCCACTAGCTCAATCTGTTGCTATGTGGGGATCTTCCAAGTGGAGGATCTCAAGCTCCTTGCTTTTCTGCACCTTCTCACCATAGTACAGCTTCAGGCGGTGTCCATTAACCTTAATAAGTTCAGAGCTTGAAGGATGGCTTAGGTGGTAAACTCCGTACGGTTCAGCCTTCTCTACTCTGTATGGACCTTCCCATTTTGATCTTAACTTACCGGGCATTAGCCTTAGTCGAGATTTGTAAAGGAGGACGAAATCTCCAGGTTGAAATTCTTTCTTCTTAATGTTTTGATCATGCATAGCTTTCATCCTTTCCTTGCAAATTCTGGAATTCTCATAAGCTTCTAGGCGAAGGTTCTCCAGTTCCTGCAGTTGCAACTTCCTTTCAGCTCCGGCCTTCTCAATTTCCATGTTGCATTCTTTAACTGCCCAGAAGGCTCTGTGTTCAATTTCAACTGGAAGATGCCAAGCTTTTCCATAAACTAAGCGAAAGGGACTCATCCCAATGGGTGTCTTGTATGCTGTTCTATATGCCCACAGTGCATCTTGTAGCCTGGTGCTCCAGTCTTTTCTATGAGGCTTCACTATCTTCTGCAAGATACGCTTAATTTCTCTGTTTGACACCTCGGCTTGCCCATTAGTTTGGGGATGGTAAGTTGTTGCAACTTTATGGATTATCCCATGCTTCTTCATCAATCCTGTTAGTCTCCTGTTACAAAAATGGGTGCCTTGATCGCTCACGATCGCTCGTGGTGATCCAAAGCGGCATATAATATGGTTTCTCACAAAGGAAACAATAGTGTTAGCATCATCAGTGCGGGTAGGAATTGCTTCCACCCATTTGGAAACATAATCCACAGCTAACAATATATAAAAGTATCCACTAGAATTTGGAAATGGACCCATGAAGTCAATGCCCCACACATCAAAAATTTCACAGAAAAGCATATATTGTTGAGGCATCTCATCCCTCTTGGATATGTTACCAAATTTCTGGCATGGGTGACAAGATTTACAAAACTCAGCAGCATCTCTAAAAAGAGTAGGCCACCAGAATCCGCAGTCTAAGATCTTTCTAGCTGATCTTTA
>NC_029785.2:57214969-57226595 GCF_000816755.2 Arachis ipaensis
ATCCAGCATTTGATCAATGAATGGAAGTGGGTAGTGATCCTTACGGGTAGCTTGGTTGAGACGCCTGTAATCAATGCAGACACTCCAGGCGTTCTGAACTCTAGTTGCTATGAGCTCTCTATGCTCATTCTTCACGGTAGTGACTCCGGACTTCTTGGGCACCACTTTTACTGGGCTTACCCATTCACTGTCCGAAATGGGATATATGATACCTGCTTCCAATAGTCTGGTCACTTCCTTTTTGACAACTTCCAAGATGGTGAGATTCAATCTTCTTTGTGGTTGATGGACAGGTCTTGCTCCCTCTTCTAAAAATATTCTGTGTTAGCATACTTGAGGGTTAATTCCCACTATGTCTGCCAAACTCCACCCAATTGCCTTCTTATGCTTCCTTAGTACATCAAGTAACTGCTCTTCTTGTTGAGAAGTCAGTTCCCTTGCAATAATAACCGGAAGCTTCTGCTCATCCTCAAGATAAGCATATTTGAGATGTGGAGGGAGAGGTTTCAATTCTAACTTTTGATCATGGGTAGGCTCTGGATTATCTAGGGCTTGTGAAAGTGGCGAAGTGTCCTCATTGTCAGTTAAGAGGGTCCCCACACTTGAACCTTAGTGTGCCTCTCTTCAAACTCTTCTTTTTGAACTTCAGCCACACTTTCGTCTATGACATCACACTGGAAGATAGAACGATCTTCTGGGGGGTTGTCAACGACTCCATTCAGATTAAAGATTACTATGCGGCCATCTATTTTAAAGGACTATGTTCCTGAAAAAGCATCCAATTTGAATTTTGATGTCTTCAGGAATGGTTTTCCAAGTAGGATTGATGATGGCTTATCTGAATCATTATGGGGCATCTCCAAGATATAAAAATCAGTAGGAAATGTGAGCCCTTTAATGTTCACCAAAACATCTTCAGCAACTCCAGCCACTGTAATAATGCTTTTATCTGCTAACACAAAATGAGCTGCCGACTTTTTTAAGGGGGGAGCCTTAAAACATCATATATAGACAAAGGCATTATATTGAAACATGCTCCTAAATCACACATGCAATCATAAATTACTACACCACCAATAGTACAACTAACTATGCAAGGACCTGGATCACTACATTTTTCAGGTAATCCTCCCATTAAAGCAGATATAGAACTACCTAAAGGAATAGTTTCTAATTCATTAATTTTGACTTTATAGATACATAAGTCTTTTAGAAACTTTGCATATTTAGGTACCTGCTGAATAACATCAAAAAGGGGAACAGTTACCTCAACCTTTTTGAATATTTCTACCATTTTAGGATCAGGTTCCAGCTGCTTCCTGGGTTTCCTTGCAAGTTGTGGAAATGGAATGGGAGCAGTGTTTTCTGTGGGGCCTGCACCTTTTTGTGCTTCTTCCTGTGGTTGAGCTATCTCTTCTTCACCTATGTCCTCTATATCCTCTTCCTCTTCAACATCTTCGATTTCTACCACCTCTTCAGCTGAGGCGTATTCTGGCAAGCTTGGTTCCTCCTGATTCCTCTCCTGCAGTGTAGTTCCAGACCTCAGGGTGATGGCATTAATGCCTCCCTTTGGATTGGGTAATGGTTGAGAGGGGATTCCAGTGGTTCTTGAAGGTTGGTTATTGGAATTTTGTGCTGAACTAAGTTGTGTCATAAAAGCTTGCAGAGTAGAGGTGAAACCATTCAGACTGGCGTTAATACTGTTCACGATGGTACTTTCCATGGCCAGCTATCTTTTCTCAAAAGCTTGTAATAAATCTTCATTAGAAAATACAGAAGAATGAGTAAATTGAGAGGTTTGCTGCTGATTGTTCGGTGGTCCTTGGTTTTGCCTCAGGTGAGGTGCTCGGTAAGGTTGATTTTGCTGCCTGTTGTTATTATTCCACCTCTGATTTCCATGATTATCTCTGCCTCCCCTGTTATTGTTGTCCCTCCAATTCTGGTTTGAATTGTCCTGCCATCCATGGTTATTATTTCCACTTTGATTGTACCTTGGTTGGGGCGGTCATAGAAGTTGTGAGTGGATGCCACCATGTTGTCTTCTTGTTGGAGCTGCGGGCATTCATCAGTGTAATGGCTGTAATCAGCACAAATTTCGCAAATTCTTTATGGGACTAGTTGTTGGTTTGGCTGCGGTTGAGTTTGCTGAGCTTGTTGATTTAACTACATTTGCTTCAGCAGGTTGGTCATCTCACAGATGCTTCGATTTAGAGCAGCAATCTCTATGCCAGAAGATACTTCTGCAACAGCTTTTGAACGGCCTTGCTTCTGTCTGTGGTTCCGAGTAGATTCAGCTAAATCACTGATCAATTGCCAAGCTTCATCAGTGGTCTTGTACTTCTTCATAGACCCATTGCTGGCACTTTCCAATGTGGTCTTATCTTGGGGCCTCATACCTTGTGTGATATAGCTGAGTAGCACGATCTTGTCAATCATGTGGTGGGGGCATGCTTCCAGAAGATTATTGAAGTGCTCCCAGTATTCAAAGAGAGTCTCATTGTCATCCTGAACAATTGTAGAGATATCCTTCCTCAATTTATCAGTAACTTTAGATGGGAAAAATTTCTCCAGAAACTCCTTTCTGAGTGTATCCCAGTTGGATACATTTGCTAGAGGTTGAGTGTAGTACCACTCTCTTGCTTTTCCCTCAAGAGAGAACGGAAAAGCTTTCAGCAGAATTAAAGTTTCATCAGTGCCATCACGCCTGACAGTAGAACAAGCTGCCTGGAAATCTCTCAAGTGCTTGATAGGCTCTTGAGCAGGTAGGCTATGAAACTTGGGCATCAAATTTAGCAGTGCGGTCTTTATTTCAAAATCTGTAGCTACCGCTGGATGATGCGCTTAAAACAGTTGCATCGTAAAATCAGGAGCTCCTTCCTCCTGAATGGTAACTCTTCTAGATGCCATGTTTTCTGCACATAAAACAACCAAATCAATAGAACGGAGGCTGGTTTCTTCCTTAAATTCACTTTCAGATCCGCCCTCAGAGCGGGCTAACCTACGCTGTTCTCGCCTTATTCGTGAAATTGTTCTTTCAATTTCAGGATCAAATATTAGCAAGCGCGGATCAGAAAGTGAACGTGTCATTTGATGGAAGAAACATGCAGCGCATAGTAGCAAAATTAAATAAAATACAAATAAATAAATTCTAATTAATAAAATTAGCACTCTATTGCAACTCCCCGGCAACGGCGCCAAAAATTGATGGGAAGCAGAAGCTGGTGAATTAAAAATTTATTAAAATGGTTACGTTGCAAGTATAGTTCTTAACTCACCGAAAATCTGCCTATCAATTTAGAAATATGTCACAGAGAGTTTAAATTAAAATTACTGGGAGTTTTAAGTCCCAGGTCGTCTCCCAACGAGTTACAGAAAAGTGTGCTATTTTATTAATTAGATGTTCTAAGAAGTTGAGCTAAGTAAATTGGAATTTAAATTGAGGAATTTTAATTAATATAAATAAAAGTCTTGACTGGGAATTGATTAGTTAGAATCTCTATCATTGATGGAGTGATTTTTAGGATTGATTTATAATTAATGGTTACTCTGTTTGGTTATCCTTTACTAGGTAAGGGAAAGTCAAACAAGTTGGAATGCCAGATCTGTTCACGAGTTACAACCCACTTAGTTCAAAGGAATTGGCATTGGTGACAGGATAGCAATCCAACATTTAACCCAACTACAAATTTTTCCTTCAATCCTTCCAACTCAAGAGTTCCCTTTTAATCAATTCCCCATCAAGTAATGAAACTACTCACGCATTGTAAATAAAGAATCCATGACACGTAAAAGGGAATTAAAAGAAGACATGATTATTGGAATTGAAATTGAATTAAAAAGAATTAATCCTTGCATCAATTAATCATAAAAGTATCTGAATAACAAAATTGAACATAACAAAGAACATGGAAGAATAAAACCGAGTTAAGAGAACAAACTAGAATGATGAAGTCTTGATGAGGAAATAACTCTTCTCAATGTTCCAATGCTAAGACCAATTGAAAATCCAAATTCTAAAAACTAGAGAGAAAAACCTAAGAGAGTGAAAAACTTGTTCTAAAACTACTGAATGAATGTCCCCTTTTGTTTCTGCATATTCTCTGACTCTAGTCTGCTGTTCCGGGCCGAAAACTGGGCCGAAATAGGGTCCAAAATCGCCCCCATCGAATTCTGCAGATTATGCAGATCGCGCATGTCACGCGATCGCGTCATCCATGCGGACGCGTCGCTTGCGCTTTTTCCTCTCCGCGTGTTCGCGTCGTCCATGCTACCGTGTCGCTTGCGCTTTCCAATCCGCGCGGCCGCGCAAGCCATGCGGCCGCGTCACTGCGATTTGCGCTCCTTCACGCGGTCGCATGAGCCACGCGACCGCGTCACTTCTCGCTGGTTATCTCCTCAAATTCTTGTGTTCCTTCCATTTTTGCTAGCTTCCTCTCCAATCTCCATCTCATTCATGCCCTATAAAGCCTGAAATACTTGACACACACATCATGGTATCGAATGGAATAGAGGAGAATTAAAATTAAATAATTAAAGTCTCTAGGAAGCAATTTTCAAACATGTACTGAATTTAGGAAGGAAATCTAAATGCATGCTAAATTGATGAATAAGTGGGTAAGGATCATGACAAAACCACACAATTAAATACAATATAAACTATAAAATAGTGGTTTATCACACCTCCCTGCAATTCCTTGAGAAGACGACCCGAGATTTGAATACTTCGGTTATCAATTTATTTAGGGGTTTGTTACTTGTGACAACCAAAACTTTTGTAAGAAAGGTTGATTGCTTGGTTTAGTAACTATACTTGCAACGAGTATTTACTATAACTTCTAAACCATCAATCTTCAGTTCTTCAGACCTCATGATATTTGTATGCATGCATTGAATGATTGTTGATTGTTAGATGAAGAACAAATTTTGGAAAGCATGATTAGGCGAGAATTCAGTGAAACAACCCCTAAACACTTGAGTGAATAGAGCGGATACACATCCGGTGAGGGTCAGATTGCTCAATTACATGTATTCACCACTATCATCTATATTCATGCAAGTTTGTAAATCCTTTTGATAATTCAATGCAATTGTGGGTTGGATTTTGATTCTCATCACTCTAGCCCTTATGCTCATATATGTTCTCTTGGAAGTTGAATTGTTTTGACCAAGCATTTACATTCATATAGATAGTTTGCATTTAGATAGTTTAGTTGCATTGAATAAATGTCATACGCTTTGCTTCATTCTTGGTTTAGCATGAGGACATGCTAAGGT
Organism: Arachis ipaensis; assembly: GCF_000816755.2. Classification (NCBI taxonomy): domain Eukaryota; kingdom Viridiplantae; phylum Streptophyta; class Magnoliopsida; order Fabales; family Fabaceae; genus Arachis; species Arachis ipaensis. The sequence goes on from NC_029785.2 coordinate 57,220,244, forward strand.
TTAAGTGTCGGGAGGTTGATAAACTCCTTTTTTAGGGTTTATCTTGTGTGGAATTTAGAGCATTTTGATAACCTTCCCTCACATTTATTCAATGAAATAGTATGATTTTGTGATTGTCTCCTTATTTGTACTTAGATGTGAAAACATGCTTTTTAGACCTTTAATTTGATGATTTTCTTATCTTCCTTTGATTCCACTAGATGCTTTGATGTGTTTGCTAGTGATTTCAGATTGAAAAGGGCTAGGAAAGGATCAAAGGAGTGGAAGATAAAGCATACAAAGTGGAGAAATCATGAAAAGCCAAAGATTTGGAAAAAGCCCATGGGCACGCGCGCACTATGCGCCTATGCGCGGATTGCGAAATGCTCCAGGGACGCGTACGCGCACTTTATGTGTACGCGCTGAAGGTCGCACATAATTTTTAAAAAAGAACTCGTGCCTGGCGATTTTGGAGGGTTTCTGGCCTCATTTGGAGCTTAGTTTTTGGCGGAAAAAGGCTAAATAGACCAAGGAATGAAGGGGGAGGCATCGGAGGACATTCATTCACACACTTTAGTCTTAGTTTTAGTTAGTTTTAGAGAGAAAAGCTCTGACTTCTCTCTAGGATTAGGATTAGGATTAGGTTTAGTTCTTAGATCTAGATTTCAATTCATGCTTTCATCTACTTCTACCTTTCAATTCCTTGTTGTTACATTCGTCTATTCTTCTATTGTTATAATTTCTTCTATTTTGTTTCTATGCTTTGATGTAGATCTACTTTTGTTCATTCTATTTTCTTTCAATTCAATTTGAGGTAATTCATGATAATTGTGTTTCTTTTGATTGTTGTTATTAATTTCTTGCAATAATTGTTGTTAGATTTCATTGTTGTTGTCAATTTACTTTGCTTTCCTTTTATACCTTCCAAGTGTTTGATAAAATGCTTGGTTGGATTCTTGTGTAGATTTTGTCCCTCTTGGCCTAGGTGGAGTAATTAGTAACGCTTGAGTTATCTAATTCCTTTGTTGATTGATAATTAGAAGTTGCTAATTGATTTGGATACCACTAAAGCTAGTCTTTCCCTTGGGAGTTGGCTAGGACTTGTGGAATCAAGTTAATTCTTCCACTTGACTTTCCTCCATGGTTAGAGGTTAACTAAGTGGTAGCAATGGATAATTTGTGGTCACAATTGAGGAGGATAACTAGGATAGGACTTTTAGTTCTCATATCTTACAAAGAGATTTGTTAGTTGTTAGTTTATTTTCAGTGCCATTTACATTTCTTGTTTCTAATTTCAAATACCCCAAACATACTCCATAACCAATAACAAGGCACTTTATCGCAATTCCTAGGGAGAACGACCCGAGGTTTAAATACTTCGGTTTACAATTTTAGGGGTTTGTTTTTATGACAAACAAATTTTTGTATGAAAGGATTATTGTTTGGTTTAGAAACTATACGTTACAACGAGGCTTCATTAGTGAAATTCTAAACCGTCAAAAATTCATTCATCACAGTACAGTACCCTACTGAAAAAGAAAATTGCATGAGGATTGAAGATGAAGACCCAAACTGGAAGGAGAAGCCCAATAAGTCATCTCTAAAACTCATGAGCTCATCCTTGGGGAGAAGAATAAAACTGAAGAGAGGCAGAAGACTCAAGAGGTTAGAAAAGCTAAAGAAGAACTACAAGCAAAGATCCCAATGGTGACAACTAATAAGAAAGCTCCTGACATTGAGGCTGCCAAAAAGAAAGAATCACCAAAAAAGGGGAAGAACATCAAGAAAAGGGTGCCTAAAGGATGGAAGAATAAGAAGATTCCAACTGAAGGATTCTCACCAGGAGACAAAGTGAGGCTAATCTATTAATAAATGGAAACATCTCCACACTCTTCTGGATACTATACAGTTAGCAAGATCCTTTCACTTGAACACATAGAAATAATCAAACAGGACACTGGAAGGAAGCTTACAGTGAGAGGAGATAAATTGAGGCACTATGATCATCAACCTCCTTAACAGAGGATAATTGTCAAGCTAGTGACGATAAAAGAGTGCTTGTTGGGAGGCAACCCAACCAGAAGTAACTTTCTTTTCTTAGCTATTTCAATAAGAGAGTTAAGTGGATTTCCCTGTATTGCAAGGAGTTAAGTTTGGTGTTGCACACAAAAGTGAAGTCATACGTGAAAAAATTTAAGGGTGAATGTATGATGCTAAGTTTGGTGTTCTACTATAGATTTCATGAAAACACATTACAGCCCCCCAAATAGCATGACTAGTCACTAACTCTAAACAATCATGGAAACTACTTAACACTTATTTACTTTCTAGTTCATAGTTTGCTTTCTTAATAAAAGCACATAATGTTTCCTGCATGTATTCAATTTGCTGCATATAGAAGTAGGCTAGGAACTAATTTTGATGTTCGCACACCAAAGTAAGTTCAGAAGCTTACAAACATACATGCATGCTAACCATTTCTCAAGTGCTTGGGGAACAAGCAACTTTCAATATCTTTGTAGGAATTCATTCAATCTCTTGGAGGGAATATGCACCACCATCTAAAGAAATAAAAGAAGGATACAAAAGTTAAAAGATGGTGACAACAAGGAGGAAACAAGTGGACACCAAGAGGTTGTATTGTTACTTGACTGTCTCTAGCTTAAATGTGTTAATTGAAAGTGCAATTATGCCCTTGTTGATCAGTGTCCTTTTAGTCATGATTCATTTGTATTTTGTTGTTTGTATGCTGCTTTGGCTTGCTAGTTTAAGTGCTTATATCATTTCATCTTGCTTGAATTGTATGCCTTGTTTCCCTATGCTTCGATAAAAGAAAATGTTATGAAACAGAGAGGAGTAAAAGTCCATTTTGGTAGAAGATTAAATAAAATCCTAAAGATTATGTGGTAGTACATGCTTGAGTACTTAGTAAGTTCACAAATAAAGTGGAAGGGTAGAGTGTCCCCTAAGTATATGCTTAGTGTGCTTTGTATAAAACCTTTGTGAATGAAAGATCCTTGCAAAAAGAAAGAAAAAAAAAAGAGAGAAGCTGGCGTTATTGGCCAAGTTAGCCTACTAACGCGAGTACTAACGTTAGCAATAAAGAAATAAGAAAACAATGAATAAGCTAGGCACCAATAGCTTGACCCTAAAGATATATGCCTGTGATGCTTTTGTACTGGGATATGCTTGGATGATTAGGTTCTAAGGAGTACTTCATCACTTGATAACTTGGGTTAACTAACCTGGGATTATCAACCAAAAGTCCCCTATCAAGAAAAACCTTACTACAAAGCATTTAGTAACCCAAAGAGGTGCTGGGCATCAATGTCTCAAGGATTGGATTGCAAGCCATGTGCCTGTGGTGTGTATGCGTTGAGGAGAGGCTTGAGTTAGTAAATCCTAAGGGTGCTTTAACACCTAACACCTTAAACCAACTGGGACGGGAGTGTTGACTGAAAGCTTATCATAAAAAGCTGCCTCAACACAGAACACTAAGTTTCAATAAAAAGAATAAGCCTCTAGCAAGAAAAAGAAAAGCTATGACCTAGAAACCAAGGATCAAAGGGTTTCATAGAAGCAGCAGAGTTAGTATTTAAGGGGATGCTATGACCTAAAAACCAATAAGATTATGAACTTCAAAGATGTCATACATGAAACCCCATGAACCAGGATTGAATATCTTTCAATAAGGGCTTATATCTCTTTGTGTTTTCATTCATTTTTCTTATGGTTCACTGCTTTCTTGGGGACAAGCAAGATTTAAGTTTAGTGTTGTGATGCCTAGGCATCTTTGGCTAGTTTCACAAGCCATTTTCTATAGTTTTTACTTGGTTTCATGCATTTTCTTAGTCAATAAGAAAGCATTTGGATGAGTAATGTATACATGTCTTGATTCAATCAAACATTGTGAATTATAAACATTTTCATGAGACTTATGCAAGAATTACTTGATGCAATGAATGATGCATTATCTTGAGATTATGGTGATAGGCAAGGAGAAGCAAAGGAGAAGCAAAGAAGAAACAGAGAGGCTGTGGCGTTAGTGGCAAAGTTAGCCCACTAACGCCATGGTTAACATTAGCTCAAATGAAGAGGAACTGGTGTTAGTGGCCAAGTTAGCCCACTAATGCCAGTGCTTACTTGCTCGAAGAAGAAGAAGAAGCTAGAGTTAGTGGCCAAGTTAGCCCACTAACGCCAGTGCTAACTTGACTCAATGAAGAAGGCAATGTTAGTGGCCTACGTTAGCTCACAATGTCACTACACAAGGAGAAAAATGCCAACGTTAGTGTGTTAATGCCACCCAACGTTAGCACACTAACGTCTTCAATCATTTCATAAGTTGGGGGTTGGATGAATTGTCTAGTGTGCGTACGCACGAAGCAGTTTGCGTACGCACCAGAGAAAAATTGGTCAGTGTGCGCACGCACGAAGTAGTGTGCGTATGCACAAGTGGCAAAACTCATCAAGATGTGCACGCATGGAGTAGTATGCGTACGTATAAGAGGAAAATTGACTAGTGTGTGCACGCACGAAGCAATGTGCGTACGCACAACACGAAGAACGTTAATAGCCACGTTAGTGTGTTAACGCCAGTAGCAATGCCAGAATGGGCTTGAAGGCAGAATTAGTGGCACCGTTAGTGCACTAATGTCAGTGTTAACGCCAGCTTAGAAGAGAATTGTGGTGTTAGCAAGGTTATTAACGCAGTACTAACGTCAGTTCCAAGGGGCACTCATGCAGGTATGTGAGCGTTAGTGAGCTAACGCTAGTGTTAACTTCAGAAAAGGCCACTCCTAACTCGCTTCAGTTAAGGCCAAAAGTCCACATCTAAGTACTTGAAGACTCAATTAAAGATGAGAAGAATAGTATATATAGGAGAGTTTTTGAACTTAATAAAAGGGGGAGGGGGGAGATTGATACAGGGGCTTACACTAGAGGATACTCCTGAGAGGGCTTAGCTTAGGACTCTTAGTTTGATACACTTTTACATTTTTGCAATTTTACATTTGAGCTTGTCTTAAGTTTTAGTTGATTTTCATGCAATTTCAATTTCCTGTAAGTGTTCATAGAGCGATGATTAACTAAACCCCATTCATTAGGGGGAGGAGCTCTATTGTAATTCCAATGAATTAAGAAAATTCTTCTTCTTCTCAATCCACTTGTTGTAGCTAAAGGATAACTTATGTGTTTAATAGATCTATTCACTACCGGAATGGGATTTAGATATACTTGAATCTTTATACGAGCCTTGGAAGAGGGATCATAAACTTCAGATTGAAGCACTTTCCCTCACAACTGTCTTGATCATTTGAATTGAGATCCTGAGAACTTGTGTAGCTTATAGATGAGAGAATTGCACTTAACCTGTTCTCATGAACAATTAGATCAAGAAATTGGCAATTGATTGTGTTAAGAGAAATCGAATCACCAAGGGATTGGGATTTAATTACTATAATCCTCTATAGATCTACTTCATATGATTGAGAATGAAGTTGAGACCCATTGATTCAGGAAGGATTATAATATCCCCAATCCCTAATGAATCTCACCCATTGTTATTCTTTATTTAAATGCTTTGAGTTTCCTGTTATTTTTTATTCCCATCACCCAAAACCCATTTACATTTCATGCAATTTACTTTTCTTTGCTATTTACATTCATGCTTTTACTTTCTTGTCATTTAAGTTTCAGCTCTTTAATTTCTTGTCATTTAAGTTTCCGCCATTTACATTTCACAATTTACTTTCAACACTTAGATTTCTAGCAATTTACATTCTTTAAATTCAATTTCACCAAAATCATCAAATATTAGCTTGACTAGACAAATCACCTAACTAAGGTTGCTTAATCCATCAATCCCTGCGGGATTGACCTACTCAACAGTGAGTTATTACTTGGCGATTTGGTACACTTGCCGAAGGAATTTGTGTTGTGAAAATTTCCAGTCATCACTAAACCTAGATGAAACTGAAAATAAAAGAAGAAACCCTAAAACCTAGAGAGAGGAGAGAGCATCTTTCTCTAGAATTCTACATCTAAAACCTAAAGTATAAATGAAAAAATGTGCCCCCTTCATCTCTACTCTGCATCCTCTTGTCTTCATTTTTGGGCTTAAAACTGGATCAAAAGCAGCCCAAAAATTGCCCCCAGCGTATTCCCTTTATTGCAGCATGTGACGCTCGTCAGGCGTACGCGTCAGCCACGCATACACATCGTTTGTACTTTGCACTGGCCATGCGTACACATCGGTTGATGATGCTCCTGGTCGCGCGCAAGCGTCATCTACGTGTACACCTCGATACCAGCTTCTCAAAACTTCAATTTCTTGTGTTCCTTCCTTTTTATCATGCTTCCTCTTCATCCTCTATAC
>NC_029785.2:57226698-57238963 GCF_000816755.2 Arachis ipaensis
GTTCGTCTAACTAGAATAATCAATTAACCATTGATTGCTTAATCCGTTAATCTCTGTGGGATTCGACCTCACTCTATTGTGAGTTATTACTTGATGATAATTCGGTATACTTGCCGAATGGAGATTTGTTGAGAGACAAGTTTCCGTGCATCAGCGTCGCCACCAGATTCTGGAATACTTTATTTCTTATGTTCCTTCCATTTTTTCATGCTTCCTTTCCATCCTCTAAGTCATTCCTGCCCTATAAACCCTGTAAACACTTAACATACATATCACAGCATCGAATGGTAATAAAAGAGGATTAAAAATTAGCAATTTAAAGGCCTAGAAAGCATGTTTTCACTCAAAGCACAAAATTAGGAAGGATTCTTAAAACCATGCAAATTATATGAATAAGTGTGAGTCAAGTTGATAAAATCTACTCGATTCGATCCAAAAATAGTTATAAAATAATGGTTCATTAGTTTTTTGGTGATATTATTTCACATGAAACAGTAAATAAGAAAGTAAATAAAGCAATTAAAAGGTTGGTGTAAAAACAGTATGAGAAAATACTTAAGGCTTCGAAGAAGTTTACTTTTTCGGATTTAGTTTTCTTACCAACTATTTTAATCATGCAAGATTCATTCCATCACAAAGTATAAATGACGAAACACTAATGCCTTAGTAATTTAGTCTCATGTAACCTTCATTAACCTCCACCGTCGTGGTCACTTAATTCCGATTAGAGGGTTAAGTTCAAAACTAGTTTATGGCCCCAAAAACCCTAATTACCCAAAGCAAATAGGATTATATGTCACATATCCCAATTAGTTCATGTAATTAGCAATTTAGGAGGAATTTGTTTTCAACCTGTTGTTCAAGCGAGATAACTCTGTCGAGAATCACAAGAACACATGTAGAATAAGGGTCATACTTTCGTTCCACCTAGATTCATAAGATTAAGAACGAAAACAATCCTTGAATCAATACATTAATTAAAATAGAAAAACAATAGTCTTAATCCATATAAATAAACCGACCTCCTAACTTTAACCAAAGTGGTTTAGTTGCTCATAACTTACAGAGAAACTAGGGTTCTGAGTGCCCACCCAGGGGAGAAGATCCCAATCCTATGTGATCTTTTCCCTTTTTTACTAACCTAATTTAATTTGAAAATAAAATAAAATAATAAATTCTAGGCCTAAAAGATTTTGTTTGTAAATAAAAAGAACTAAAATATGATTTCCCTATTTATACTAACTTAATTTTATTTGGAAATAAAATAAAATAAATAAATCCTAAGACTAAAAGATATTGTTTGTAATTAAAAATTACAAAAGAGAATTAAAATATAACTAATACTTGTGATGACATCTCATTTTGTGCATGTTTTACTAGCCATTTTTACCTGTTTTCATTAGGTTTCATACATTTCTTAGTAAATAAGTAAGTGTTTGAGTGAGAATTTCATGTTTGTCTTGATTCAATCAAACATTATTAATTTTGTGTATTATCATGAGATTTCTGCAAGAATTATGTGATTATTATGAATGATGCAAAATCTTATGATTTTGGCAAGGCTTTGATTGCATGTTTGATTGATGGCAGGTAAAAAGATGAAAAGGAAAAGCACAGAAAGAGGCAGGGCAGAAGAACGTAGCGCTCATTTGGAGAACGCTACGTTCTCCTGCAACTTGGATATTGGTGCCACGCTCTATTTCAAAGAATGCTACGCTCTCTAGCGACGCGTACGCGTACAGGACGCTTACGTGTAGAACAAGCTTTTTGGAAGATCCACGCGTACACGTGCATGACGCGTACACGTGGGTGTGATCTACGCTCTTTAGCAAGAGAGCGCTACGTTCTCTTCAAACGAGCACCTACGACACTTTCAAAATTGGGATTGAAGATTTGCCATCGACGCGCACGCATACATGACGCGTACACGTGGATGCAACAATGGTGATGAGCGGCGCGAACGTGTGTATGATGCTGCAGCATGGAAACGCTAATTTGACATCCACGCGCACGTGTAAAGGACGCGCACGCATGGGGAGCGCTCATGGCACGAACGTAGTACTCTTTAAGGATACGCACGCATGTATGGTACGCGTAAGCATGATAGAGGCTGAAGATGGCGATGACGCGCACGCGTATGTTACGCATTCGCGTCGATGGGCAAAAACGCAAAGGGAAGCGTGGGCGTGCAGCACGTGTACGCGTGATGAGTACTCAGCGAGCAAGGACGCGCACGCGTAGGAGACGCGTACGCGTTGGTGAACGAGCGTTGCGCTCTCTTTGAGAATGCTACGTTCTCCTGAAGCTAAACGGAAGAACCAGTACATACCTTTTCTGACCCACTTCAACAAAGGCCAAAAAGGCCACTCCAAGTACTTGATGACTGAATTGAAAAGTGTATAAATAGAGGAAAATTTGATTTCATTAGGGATTGGCTAATAGGAGGTTAGCTAGCAGATTGAGAAACTTGGCATTTAATTTCATTTTTATTTTTCCTTCTGTCTTCATCTTCTGCACTTCTGCATTTTTTGTTTTGTTTTGTACTAGAGCAATGATGAACTAAACCCCAATTTCATTAGGGGGAGGAGCTCTATTGTAATTTTAATGAATCAATGAAATTCTTCTTCCTCTCTATTCATTTGTGTAGCTATTGGGTATCATCTGTTTTGATTGTGAATTACTCACTCCGGAAGGGGGTTTAATTCAGTGAATGCTTGTGTGAGCCTCGGAAGGGGAATCACAAGCATTAGAATTGGAGCTCTATCCTTCACTACTCTCTTGATCAACACTATTCGGGAGGAATTGAGATCTTGAGAGTTAGTGTGGCTTATGGGTGAGAGTATGCACTTAACCTTTTCTCATCACAATTAAATCAAGGAATTGGCAAGATTGATTGTGATTAGAGAGATTGGATTGCCAAGGAATTGGGATCCAATCAATTTCAATCCGCCATAGATCTACTCATATGATTGAGAAAGGAGTTGAGACCAATTTGATTCATGATGGATTACAGTAGCTCCAATCCCTGATGAATCACTTTCTTTGAAATTTTTCACATTAGAGCTTTCTGATTTCACTGTAATTTACATTGTCCATTTTTGTTTTGATTTCCTGCACCCAATTCCCTTTATAATTCATGCAATTTAAGTTTTCTTGTCATTTAAGTTTCTGCACTTCTACTTTCCTACAATTTAAGATTCAGTTATTTACCTTTTTGCAGTTTAAGTTTCAGCTCTTTTAATTTCTTGCACTTTAAGTTTTAGTCATTTAAGATTCCTGCCATTACTTTTCTGTCAATTTACATTCTGTACTCTAGCTTTCTTGCAATTTACTTTTTGTTAATCAAATTTCACTCAATTCATCAAAATATTAGCTTAACTAAATCCATCACCGTACTAAAGTTGCTTAATCCATCAATCCCTGTGGGATCGACCTCACTTTTGTGAGTTTTACTACTTGATGTGACCCGGTACACTTGCCGGTGAGTTTGTGTGGAATCAATTTTTCCTCATCAAGTTTTTGGCGCCGTTGCCGGGGATTGATTTAGATTAACAATGATTAAGTAGGTGATAATCTAGATTAAGCATTTTCTTTGTTTTTGTTAAGCACACTAACTGTTTGAGATTTTGTTTCTGCTAACCTTAACTTCACTCTAGCAATAAAGTGCACTGTCTATGTTTTTGGTTTGTTTGTGTTTGTATGCCAGGCGGGAGAAGAGGTGAATCCACCTCCTTTGATTCTAAGACAGAGAGAACATTCTTGAGATTGAGAAGAGAAGCAAGAGGGAAGGGAGTGATTGGAGAAGAAGAATCAGAAGAGGAAGATCAAGAAATGGAGGATAACTTACCTAATCCACCAGAGGATGTGGCCAACAACAATGGTCAGCCTCAGAGAAGAGTCTTAGCCTCTTACACTATCCCCAACCCAAGAAATTGTGAAAGCAGTATCTTAACCCCCAATGTTCATGCAAATAATTTCGAACTCAAGCCTCAATTGATCACCCTGGTCCAGAATAATTGTTAATATGGAGGAAGTGCTGCTGAAGATCCAAACCAATACTTCTCTGTGTTCTTAAGGATTTGTGACACTATCAAAACCAATGGAGTCCACCCTGACATCTATAAGCTTTTGCTATTCCCATTCTCACTGAGAGACAAAGCCACACATTGGCTAGAAACCTTCCCTAAAGAAAGCATCACCAACTGGGATGATTTGGTTAGCAAATTTCTAGCCAAATTCTACCCTCCTCAAAGAGTCATTAAGCTAAAAACTAATGTGCAAACATTCAGGCAACTAGAAGGAGAATCATTTATGAAGCCTGGGAGAGGTATAAAGCTTTGATCAGAAAGTGTCCAGAGGGAATGTTCAGTGAGTGGGTGGAGCTACAAAATTTCTATGAAGGCTTGTCCATGAGTTCAAGGAAAGCTCTAGACGACTCTTCAGGAGGATCCCTGCAAATGATAAAAATTGCTCAAGAGGTACATGATCTCATAGACATGGTGGCCAACAATGAGTATTTCTACTCCTCTGAAAGACAAGAAGCCCCCAAGAAAGGTGTATTTGAGCTTAAATGAGTTGATACAATATTGGCTCAAAACAAACTCATGCATCAGCAACTTCAACAACAAATAAAAATGATGTCAAAAAGGATGGATGGCTTACAACTTGCAGCAGTGGGCACTACACATCAACCACCAGTGGTGTGGGGACAACATGAAGAGAGCTATGAAGAGCAGCAGCCAGAACAAGTTCAATATATGCACAACCAATGTGCTGGACAGAATGAGTTCCATGGAGACACTTACAATTCATCTTGGAGGAACCACCCCAATTTAATGTGGGAAGAGAACCAAAATTCATGGTAAAGAAACTCGAATCAAAGCAACTCCCGCAATACAAACCATCAAAACCATCAAACCACTAACCAAACCCTATACAGAAAACCACAAAATAATCAACCCCCATCTAATTTTTATCCACCTAATAACCCATCAACTAACCAAAATAACTTTCATCCATCATCTACATCCCACACTCAGCCACAACCACCACAAGAATCCCAAAGAATCTCCAACTTGGAGATGATGATGGAAAAAAGGATAAAGCATCAAGAATTAGCCAACAAGAATCATGAAGCTTCACTGAGAAACCTCGAAAGACAAATTGGACAATTATCCAAGCAGACAGCTGAGAGACCAACCAACACTTTTTCAAGTGATACCATTCCAAATCCCAAAGAAGAATGCAAAGCAATCCAATTAAGTTGTGGAAGGACATTGGAAAATTACAAGGATGATAATAAAGTGGCAATTGAAGAGAAGGACCAGGAGAAGCCCAAGAAGAAGGAGAAAGAGCCACAAGCTCCAAGGAAGGAAAAGCAAGTCATGGAAGAGCATCCACAAGAACAGAGGAAGGAGGTGAAGCCTTACATCCCTCCTCTACCATACCCTCAAAGGTTGCAAAGAGAGCTCAAGGACCAACAATTTTCCAAGTTTCTGGAGGTTTTTAATTAGCTGGAAATCAACCTCGCCCTTGCTGAAGCATTGGAGCAGATGCCTTTATATGCAAAATTCCTCAAAGAACTTATTAACAAGAAGAGAAGCTGGAATGAAAAAGAGACTGTGATCTTGACACAAGAATGTAGTGCTGTAGTTCAAAAAGGTCTCCTACCGAAACTCAAAGACCCTGGGAGTTTCTTTTTGCCTTGCACCATTGGCAATATGTCCATTGATAAAGCATTGTGTGATCTAGGATTAAGTATCAATCTGATGCCTTTATCTATGATGAGAAGGTTGTCTATAGAAGAAGTAAAGCCTACACGGATGTCCTTGCAACTTGCTGATAGATCAATGGTAATCCCCAATGGAATGGTTGAGAATCTCTTAGTCAAGGTGGGTAAGTTCATATTTCCAGCGGATTTTGTAATCCTGGATCTAGATGAAGAAGGAAGTGATTCTATCATATTAGGACGGCCTTTCCTAGCCACAGTAAGAGCCATCAGTGATGTGGAGAAAGGAGAAATGATCTTGAGAGCACATGATGAGCAGATCATTCTAAATGTCTTTAAGGAGATGCAGCATCCTACTGAAAAGAAAGGCTGCATGAGAATTGAGGAGGAAGATTTAAACTAGAATGAAATATCCAAGGAAGCACTCATCAACTCACCCTTGGTGCAGAAGACTGATATTGAAGAAAAATAAAAGGGTGATGAGGATAAGAAGGCTGAGAAGGGATTGCAAAAAGAGGTTACAAAATTGATCATTAAGAAAGCTCCTGACATAAGGCCTGTTGCCAAGAAAGAAGGGTCACCAAAGAAAGGAAAGAAGAGCAAGAAAAAGGTTTCAAAAGGGTGGAGAAAGAAGAAAATTCTAACTGAAGAGTTCTCAAAGGGAAACAAAGTGAAACTAATCTACCAACAGTTGGAGGCATTTTCACAATCTGATGATTATTACACTGTCAATAAGATATTCTCGTTGGAGTATATAGAGATTGTTCATCAAAACACAGGAAAAAGGCTCACAGTGAGAGGGGACATGTTGAGGCACTATGATCATCAGCCACCCTAACAAAGAACCAATGTCAAGCTAGTGACAGTAAAAGAGCGCTCCATGGGAGGTAGCCCATGATTTAGTATTCTTGCTTTTATTTTAATGTCAATAATCAATGGTTCTTCTAGCATGAATTTAAGCTCTCATGGGTAGATTTGATAGCTGCATACATTATTTTAAAGCATATGTCTGATTCCTAAGTTTGGTATGCCTAAAGTCACTCTAAAATGGCTTTCCAAGCATGATGATCATATAACCATCTTAGGATATATACTCAATCATTAATTTTATTGAAGTATATAGCCAAACATCAAGTTTGGTGTTCTACATGTGCTATGAGTTTCAAGAAAGTCACATTTGCTCTAAGGCTAAAATTCATGAAAAGAAAAACCATGTCTTGCATCATTTTGTGAATCTATCTTGTTAAAGTAGAAAATAAAATGTTCCTTGTGATGAATAAACTAACAGTGACAAAAATAAAAATTTCACATGAACTATTTGATGAAAAACAAGTTTGGTGTCCACCAAAGCTATGTTTACTTACATGTGGCACGGTTAGTTATTCATATATAAGGAACATGTGGCCAAAATTTTCAATTTTCTTTATCTAGTTATTAATTTTCACTTTCTCACCGCCACCTCTTTGAACTCAAATTTTGTTGTTTTGTTAAGGTGGATAAGTATGAAGAAGAGAAGATTGAGAGAAATGACAAGACCATGCAGTATGGTTATTACAAGGGTAGAGAACAGGTCATATGTGCTTGGAAATGGCTCCTTGGGAAGCACAAATCTATACAATGGTGGGGAAAGCTCATCACCTAGAAAACTGAACCCATGTGCCCAATGAAGAGGTGATCCTTGTCCTTACCCAATTCTACATGCACACCGTTCATTCCCACTTTCTCAACAATATCTTCACCAATACTTGCTCAATCCTTACCCTTCATTTCAATATGACCGAACCACCAACGCCTTTGTCTTGCTTCAATAACTCATTTCCTTACTATAAATTGGCAAGTAACACCTCCTTTATTCACACACCTTTGCCTTATTCATATAACCTTTTCATACAATCTACATCACTCTTCTTCCAACCAAGAACATCACACTGTGCCCACTTTCCTTCTTTTTCATCCTAAGTCGTGCTATATCCAAGGTCTTCTTATCACACCTCATTGCTCCCCCATTCAATGGATTCATCAAGCTCCAGAAGAAGAAAAAGAAAGCAACTGGCTGAAGCTGAACCAACCACCTATGATGGCAAGAGATTTAAATCTCAATTTCATGAGTTACAATATCATGGGTGGATGGAGGAGAAAGAAGTTATTCCAGAGATTGGATTCAAATTGAAGGAAGGTGAATACCCCATGATAAGGAACGAAATTGAAAAGAGAAGATGGGAACTCCTGTGTGAGCACTCACAGACATAAGTGCAACTATGATAAGGGAGTTCTATGCAAATGCAGTAAGGTAAAGGAAAACTAGCCTCCCCTACAAAAGTTTTGTTAGGGGAGTTGAAGTAGACTTCAGCCCAGCAACAATCACGAGGGTTTTACAAATAAGAACAATCCCTTTCAGAGAGCCCAGTTTTGACGAAATAATGAAGGGCGAGAATGACCTTGATGAGCTAGTAAATGATATATGTCTGGAAGGCAAAGACTGAAAAAGAGATTTAAATGGGGATCTAAGCCACTTGAGGAGAATTGATCTCTCACCTGAGGCCAAGGGTTGGTATGAGATAGTAAGAAGATCCATACTCCCTACTAGAAATACTTCAGAAGTTACAGTGAAGAGAGCAATCATGGTGCACTACATACTCAAGGGAGGAGAAATAAATGTCCCACAACTTATAGCAGATAGCATCCAAGAGATGGCTGAGGAAAGTAGCAAATCAAGCAGACTTGGTCACCCAAGTACCATATTGCATCTGTACAATAGAGCAGGGGTGCTCTTTGAGGATGCAGACACAGACTGGGTAAAGGATGGCAGGGCGATCCAAGCAAAGGATGGAAGGTGCTACTGACACTCAGAAGGAAAAAAGACCTCAAGAAAAAAGGAGGAGACCACAAATGGAAGAGGGACAAGCTTCTAGCACAATGGATTTAAGCCAAATTCAAAGTGCCATTGAAAAAATGTCTCGGCAATATATGAGGGATCAGGAACAACAATAAGAGCAATACATTAGGGCTCAGGAGTAGCAAGAGAACCGGTAGCAGAAGATGATGGAGCAACAAGAAAATTTCCAGTTGAAGATGATGGATCAGCAAAGAGAATTCCAAGCAAGATTTTTGGAACAACAAAGGGAACAATTTGATCAATCTCAAGAATCATTCAACAAATTATTTCAACAACAAGCTAAGCAGGAGAAGTACATCCAAAATCTTTATCAATGGAAGAACATATACTACACAGCCTGTGGCATGCCAGTGGTGAACCGAGAGATCAAACCATTTGTCCAGTGTCAGGAATTAGTAAACAATCAAAAAGCAAGAGCTCAAAGAAATATAGAAAGAATGGAGGAAAGGTTGAAGGAGGTTGGACTCTGAGATCAGATAGACCATTCTTGGGATCAAAGATACCCTGCTGAAGAACAACAAGAAACAAAAAAGAGGAAGAAGCAGGAGCCAAAGAAGAAAGGAGAGTCTAGCAAAGGAAAAGAGCACAAAAATTAGAGGTGGTGGAGTTCCTTTCATAATCGTAGCAAATAAGGAAGATGCACATCTGAAAAATGATATGCCTTCCAAGTTTTCATGTTCTACACTTCTATGATTAAGCTTATATGTTCTGCACCTTTATGTTTTTGAATAAGTTTTCATGTTCTGCATTATTATGATAGTTTTCTTGTGCATCACTCATCCTACTTGAATATATGTCTTGTTCCCCTCTGCATAAATAAAAGAAAATGTTGAAACAGAAAGTGAAACCATCCAATTTTATAGGAAGAAGAATAAAGTTCAGTGGTGGTATGTGCTAGATTGTTCAAGTAAGCTCACTAATAAAGAAGAGGGATAGAGTGTTCTTTTGAGTATAAACTTGGCTGCTATCTGTGTAATCTTGGTAAATAAAGATCCTTGAAAAAAGAAAGAGTAAGAAGGAAAGGAAGAAAAGCCAAGAATTGGCAACAAAAGATGAAAGAAACAAATAATAAAGCTAGACACCAATGGCTTGGACCTTAAGATACATGCCTGTGATACTTTTGTATTAGGATCTGCTTGGATAATTAGGTTCTGAGGAGTATTTTAAAACTTGATAACTTGGATTAACTAATTCGGGATTATCAACCGAAAATCCACTATCAAGAGCAAACTAACTACAAGGCATTTAGTAACCCAAAGAGGTGCTGGGCATCAATGTTCTGAAGTAGAATTGTAAGCCAAGTGCCTGTGGTGTGTATGTGTTGCTCAAAAAATAAAGCTAAAAAGCTGCTGCAACACATAACACTTAGCTGCAAATAAAAGTGTAAGCTTCTCAGCAAAAGAAAAACAGGAAAAAAAAAACAAACACCAAGGATGGATGAATAACAAGGTTCACAGCAGCAACTTAGTTAGCACTTGAAGAGATATCTCAATCCTGAAAACTAATAAAAGTAGAGCTTCAATTACAGTTTGTGATGGGTTGAAAACGAATTTTCAACACCTTAAAACTCACCGGCAAGTGGACCGGGTCGCATCAAGTAATAATAACTCACATGAGTGAGGTCGATCCCACAGGGATTGAAGTATTGAGCAATTTTAGTTAGGTGATTGATTTAGTCAAGCGAATAAGAGTTAATTTGAGTGATTTGTATTCAACAGAAGCTAAATTGCATGAAATTTAAAGGGAGAGGGACAATTGACAAGAATTTAAAGTGCAGAAGAATTAAAAGAGCTGAATCTTAAAGTGCAAGTAATATAAATGGCAGAAACTTAGATTGCAAGAAACGTAAATAACTGAAACTTAAAGTGCAAGGAATGTAAGTGGCTTGAATCATAAAAGGGATTGGGAGCTGGGAGTGCAGAATTTAAGCAAGAAAAAGTAAATGACAATCAGTAAAGAAATAGAAAAAGAATTAAGATGCAGCAGATTTAAACAAGAAAAGGGAAAACTACTTTGAAAACCAAACAGAAAGTAGAATGCAGCTCAATTGCAGTAATTAACGGGAAATTGAAGATCTCAGGGGTGAAGGAGACTAGAAAACAAGTCTAGATCTCAAACCCTTCCTTGATCTAATGAGAACAATTGCTAAAGAAATAGAAGAGTAAATTGCAGAAGAAGTAAAAGAAAGCACTCCACAGAATTTGGATTCAAATCACAGCTTATAGAATTATGCAGTAAACAAACAAAGAGATCTCAAGGTGAGATGGAAACAGAATTTCTTCAATTCTTCACCCAAGATCCAAGACAAGAAGTAGAGAATGCAAAGGCAAGAACAAGGAAGAAGAGAGATCAATTCTCCTTCCCAATTCTCCAAAATAAACTCAGAGATCCAAAATCAAAGCAAAGCTCTCAAAATTACAAGTTAAAATTCTAAAAGAAAGTAAAAGTCCTATCTAAATCAAACTAGCTTCTATTTATACACTTCCTATTTTTGGATTTTTGAATTTGGAGTGGGCTTTTTAATTTGGTGAAGAATTGAATTTAAATTGAATTTTGGTCCAATTTTGGCCCATGAGTGTTTGCTCCCAGTAGTGTGCTCTGCTCCTGGTGAGAGCGCAGCATCATGGCTTGTGTCCTTGGCCCTTGGTAGCGTGCCAAGCTTGGGTAGCACCAGGGTAGCGCTCTGCTCTCCTTGAGAGCGCAGCATCATGCTGCCTTGGAGCTTGTCTTATGTGCACCAATCCTCCCTGGGCCGTGTCCATGTTGCGCGCATCATGCCTCCTTGGTCGTGTCACACTTGCGCAAGGAATAAGGAGAGTAGCGCTCTGCTCTTGGCAAGAGCGTAGCATTTGTACTCCAAGGGAAGGTTCCTGGTTCGAATCTTGCTAGAGGCATGCGCTGGCCAATTTCTTTTGTGCACAAAGTGGCGCCTTGCTTCTTGCTTCCTTGAGGTGCTTTGTTTGATCCTTGGGGGTAGCATTTTAGCCATTTTTGGCTTATTTTCCTTTGTGAGTAGCGCTCCCCACTCCCCCTTGCTCATGAGTTCGAACCTTGTGGCAAGAATTGGTAACCTTTTTCCTTGAATTGATTTTTGGGTGAAGCCCGATAATGCTCTTTACAAGAGTGGAGCATTATGCTTCTCCCCTTTCTTTCTTGGTTCAAAATAGTGCTCAGCTCTCAAGGGGAGCGCAATATCCAAGCCTTTGTTTCCTTGGTTCATTGTTGTGCTCCTTTGGAGAGCATTGAGCTCTTGGAGAGAGCACTGTGGCTTTCCTCTTTCATTGTGCCACTCTTCCTTGTTTCTCTTCCCACGCTTTTCTCTTCCTTGGAACACGCTTCTTAGGCTATGCTTTCTTGTTTCCTTGTTTTCTTCACCTACAAGTAATCAAAACAACCAATCAAGGTATCACCAAATTCACAAGGTTTATAAATCATTTAAAAATCAATTAAATTTAGCTTAAACCTCATGATTTAATATCAATTAAAAGGTGGTTGATTGATTCAAAGAAACCATGTAATAGCAATCCAAATTACTAACTTACAATGCAAGAAAGTGCATAAAACCTAATGAAACAAGTGCAAAAGTGCTTGAAAAACTATCATATGATGACTTGTCATCACAACACCAAAATTAAAACTTG
>NC_029785.2:57239241-57272431 GCF_000816755.2 Arachis ipaensis
GAAACAGAATTTCTTCAATTCTTCACCCAAGATCCAAGACAAGAAGTAGAGAATGCAAAGGCAAGAACAAGGAAGAAGAGAGATCAATTCTCCTTCCCAATTCTCCAAAATAAACTCAGAGATCCAAAATCAAAGCAAAGCTCTCAAAATTACAAGTTAAAATTCTAAAAGAAAGTAAAAGTCCTATCTAAATCAAACTAGCTTCTATTTATACACTTCCTATTTTTGGATTTTTGAATTTGGAGTGGGCTTTTTAATTTGGTGAAGAATTGAATTTAAATTGAATTTTGGTCCAATTTTGGCCCATGAGTGTTTGCTCCCAGTAGTGTGCTCTGCTCCTGGTGAGAGCGCAGCATCATGGCTTGTGTCCTTGGCCCTTGGTAGCGTGCCAAGCTTGGGTAGCACCAGGGTAGTGCTCTGCTCTTGGCAAGAGCGCAGCATTGCCTTGTCTTGGCGTGTCTTGTGCGCACCAATTCTCCCTGGCCGTGTCAATGTTGTGCGCATGCAAGGAAAGTAGCGCTCAGCTCTCCTTGAGAGCACAGCATTGGTGCTCCAAAGGAGGGGCTCCTGGTTCGAATCTTGCTGGAGGCATGCGCTGGCCAATTTCTTTTGTGCACAAAGTGGCGCCTTGCTTCTTTCTTCCTTGAGGTGCTTTGTTCGATCCTTGGGGGTAGCATTTTAGCCATTTTTGGCTTATTTTCCTTTGTGAGTAGCGCTCCCCCACTCCCCCTTGCTCATGAGTTCGAACCTTGTGGCAAGAATTGGTAACCTTTTTCCTTGAATTGATTTTTGGGTGAAGCCCGATAATGCTCTTTACAAGAGTGGAGCATTATGCTTCTCCCCTTTCTTTCTTGGTTCAAAATAGTGCTCAGCTCTCAAGGGGAGCGCAATATCCAAGCCTTTGTTTCCTTGGTTCATTGTTGTGCTCCTTTGGAGAGCATTGAGCTCTTGGAGAGAGCACTGTGGCTTTCCTCTTTCATTGTGCCACTCTTCCTTGTTTCTCTTCCCACGCTTTTCTCTTCCTTGGAACACGCTTCTTAGGCTATGCTTTCTTGTTTCCTTGTTTTCTTCACCTACAAGTAATCAAAACAACCAATCAAGGTATCACCAAATTCACAAGGTTTATAAATCATTTAAAAATCAATTAAATTTAGCTTAAACCTCATGATTTAATATCAATTAAAAGGTGGTTGATTGATTCAAAGAAACCATGTAATAGCAATCCAAATTACTAACTTACAATGCAAGAAAGTGCATAAAACCTAATGAAACAAGTGCAAAAGTGCTTGAAAAACTATCATATGATGACTTGTCATCACAACACCAAAATTAAAACTTGCTTGTCCCCAAGCAAGAATTAAACATAAGAGAAGATAGAATGAAATAGAGAAGTATGCATGTCCTTATTTAGCAGATAGTTGAACTTGGTTCATGGGGTTTTATGTAGATCAATGGTGGCTCATTTATTACTTTCTGCTAAATAAACAATGTTTCCTCAAGGGTTCACTAAAGTTGCTGCTACAATGCCTTGCTTTCTGCTTACTTCCCTTGTTAGCTTTTTCCTTCTTTCTTTTGCTTAGAGAGCTTATTACTTATTGAAGGCTTAGTGACAAATGTTACAGCAGCCTTTGGCTTAATTGTACTCAACATTCCTTCACCACAGACACATGGCTCATCTTTTTCTTCCTAGGATCATTGGTGCCCAGCATCTCTTTGATTAACTAAGTGTTTTGTAGCTAGGTTGCTCTTTATTGTGGACTTTCAGTTGGTAATCCCAAATCAGTTGATCTAAGTGGCCAAGTTTTGAAATACTCCTTAGAACTTACTTGTCCAAGCATATCCTAGTACAAAAACACCACAGGCATGTGTCCTAGGGTCCAAGCTATTGGTGTCTAGCCTTATTGTTTATTTCTTTGCCACTTTTTGGCTTTTCTATTTCTTTTTCTTTCTGTTTTGATTCATTTTCAAGGGATTTTCAATAATACAAGGCTTCATAGCAGCAAACTAGCTTAGACTTCAAAGAACATGGCATTATGCAACATTTATTTTGTGAGCTAACAATTGAATCAAACACATACCACCACTAACTTTCATCCTAACTTTTGCAACATTGAACAATTACTTTTCTAAATCAAACATTTTTTTCTTTTATTCAAACAGCAAGGGGAACAAAACAAAATACTCAAGCTAATGAAGGATGACAATTATTATGCAGATAGCTTTCTTTAGCATGTACTTCCACTTGCCACTGAATGAACCTTCTAGCTAGACATAAAGGAATCCCTGAATTGAAACATTTCACAACAACAAGGATCAAGTGTAAATACAACCTGTTGGGTTGCAGCTTTTCATTCTTCCTTCTGTTGTGCCCCTTCTGAGTCATAATGTAGACGTTCTTTAATTTATTGGCTATTTTCCTGCATACTCCTCAAAAGTTGCTTGCTTTTCAAGCCCTTTAGGTACCCGGTTAATATGCAAAGCTTATTTGTGGGCTTTTGAACTTACTTTGGTGTGTGAACACCAAATTTAGTTCCTTGCCAGTGTTTCTCATGCAGCAAATTAACCATATGTGAAATCCTTTTTCCTTGCTAAAGGTGATAAGACTAAAAACTATGAAACAGCAGATTGGTTAACTAGTTTATCTGATTACTTGAGGCTAGCATTATGCAGAAGGTGAGAATGTGTTTTATGATGAAGTTTTTGGTGGAACACCAAACTTAGAATCCTTCATTCTCCCTTAGATTGTTTTGGTGTGCAACACCAAACTTAACTTCTTGCAATATAGATAAAACTAATTGACCTTTTTATTAAAATATCTATGAAAAGAACACTACCTCAGGTTGGGTTGCCTCCCAACAAGCGCTCTTTTATTGTCACTAGCTTGACATCCTCCATTCTTTAATCAATTCAGGTTTTGAACCTCCTTTTCTTTGTCCCATTGGCCTCCCAAATAGTGCTTTGCCCTGTGACCATTGGCTGTGAAATGACTCTTTGTTACTTCATCTAATAATTCCAGGGTTCCATAAGGAAAAACCTTGTCACCACATATGGACCAGTCCACTTTGATTTGAACTTGCCAGGGAAGATCTTGAGTCTTGAATTATATAGCAGTACTTGTTGTCCTGGTTTGAACTCCTTCTTTGAGATCTTCTTGTCGTGCCACCTCTTAGCTCTTTCCTTGTATATCTTAGCACTCTCATAAGCTTCTAGCCTAAACTCATCCAACTCATTTAGTTGTAGCAGCCTCTTCTCTCCTGCTGCTTGAGAATCAAGGTTGAGGAGTTTAGTGGCCCAAAAAGCTTTATGTTCAAGCTCTACAGGGAGATGACAAGATTTTCCATATAACATCTGAAATGGGGACTTCCCAATAGGATTTTTGAATGCTGTCCTATATGCCCAGAGTGCATCCTCAAGCTTCCTGGCCCAATCTTTCCTAGTTGCTCCTACAGTCTTCTCCAAAATCCTCTTCAATTCCCTATTTGCAAGCTCTGCTTGGCCATTGGTCTGTGGGTGATATGGTATGGCTACTTTATGCATTACCCCATATTTGTGAAGGAGTTTCTCCATCTGTTTGTTATAAAAATGACCACCACCATCACTTATAAGTCCCTTAGGTACTCCATATCTGGTGAAGATGTGCTTCTTTAAGAATTGAAGAACAATTTGTGCATCACATGTGGTTGTGGCTATTACTTCCACCCATTTTGAGACATATTCCACTACTACCAAAATGTATTTGAAGGAATAGGAAGGGGGGAAGGGTCCCACGAAATCTATGCCCCAAAGATCAAATAGCTCCACTTCAAGAATGAAATTTTGAGGCATTTCATTCCTTCTTGTCAATCCTCCGACCCTTTGGCATTCATTACGCTGGTGAACAAACTCCCTGGCATCCTTGAAGATGGTTGGCCAGTAAAATCCACTCTGCAGTATTTTAGCAGTTGTTCTCTCTGGTCCAAAGTGTCCACTATATACTGAACCATGACAATGCCACAATATATCTTTCATTTCATTTTCAGGGACACACCTCCTAATCATTCCATCAGAGCATCTCTTGAATAAAAAAGGTTCGTCCCACAAGAACTTCCTTGCTTCATTGAGTAGCTTCTTTACTTGTTGCTTGGAGAATTCTTGAGGTATCTTCCTTCCTACTTTGTAATTTTCTATGTCAGCAAACCAAGGTACTTGTTGAACTTGGAGAAGGTGCTCATCAGGGAAATTCTCATTTACTTGCTGTGGTCTCTCTTGATTGGCTTCTTGTGGCACTCTTGATAAATGATCTGCTACTTGATTTTCACTTCCCTTTCTATCTCTCACTTCAATATCAAATTCTTGTAGCAGCAGCACCCACCTAATAAGCCTTGGCTTTGAATCATGTTTAGACATTAAATACTTGAGAGCAGCATGGTCAGTATACACTGTAACCTTTGAACCAATCAAGTATTGCCTAAACTTATCAAATGCATATACAATTGCCAAAAGTTTTTTCTCAGTGGTGGTATAATTTTTATGTGTTTCATTTAACACCTTGCTGGCATAATATATGACATGGTGCAACTTGTCTTTCTTTTGCCCCAACACAGCACCAATAGCAAGGTTACTTGCATCACACATAAGTTCAAAAGGTAGGTTCCAATCAGGGGGTGTGATAATTGGTGCTGTAATGAGTTTTCTCTTTAGAGTTTCAAAGGCATATTTACAGTTGTCATCAAAGATGAAAGGGGTATCAATCATTAGTAAATTGCTCAATGGTTTTGCTATTTTTGAGAAATCTTTGATGAACCTCCTGTAAAAGCCAGCATGCCCAAGAAAACTCCTTACTGCTTTCACATTAACAGGTATAGGGAGTTTTTCAATAATTTCTATTTTAGCTTTATCAACTTCTATACCTTTTCATGACACTTTATGCCCAAGAACTATTCCTTCCGGAACCATGAAACGGCATTTCTCCCAATTCAATACCAGGTTAGTTTCTTGGCATCTTTTCAGAACAAGAGTTAAATGATGCAAGAAAGTGTTAAATGAATTGCCAAAGACAGAAAAATCATCCATGAAGACTTCTAAGAATTTTTCCACCATATCAGAAAAAATGGAAAGCATACACCTTTGAAAAGTGGCTGGGGCATTGCATAGCTGGTGCACGAAATTGTGATCATCAACAATGGCGCCAAAGGACTTGGAGCTCTTAAACATGAATCACACTTTGTCACAATTCCGCACAACTAACCAGCAAGTGCACTGGGTCATCCAAGTAATAAACCTTACGTGAGTAAGGGTCGATCCCACGGAGACTGTCGGCTTGAAGCAAGCTATGGTCACCTTGTAAATCTCAGTCAGGCTTAATTCAGATGGTGATGGAAAATTGATAATTAAAAGATAAATAAAACATAAAGATAGAGATACTTATGTAATTCTTTGGTTGGAATTTCAGATAAGCGTATGAAGATGCTTTGTTCCTCCTGAACCTCTGCTTTCCTATTGCCTTCTTCCAATCATTCATACTACTTTCCATGGCAAGCTTTATGTTGGGCATCACCGTTGTCAATGGCCACTTCCCGTCCTCTCAGTGAAAACGTTCCAAATGCGCTATCACCACACGGCTAATCATCTGTCGGTTCTCGATCATGTTGGAATAGGATCCATTGATCCTTTTGCGTCTGTCACACGCCCAACAATCGCGAGTTTGAAGCTCATCACAGCCATCCCTTCCCAGATCCTACTCAGAATACCACAGACAAGGTTTAGACGTTCCGGATATCAGGAATGGCCACCAATAATTCTAGCCTATACCACGAAGGTTCCAATCTTAGATTAGAAACCCAAGAGATATGCATTCAAGCTTGTTTGCATGTAGAACGGAAGTAGTTGTCAGTCACGCGTTCATAGGTGAGAATGGTGATGAGTGTCACATAATCATCACATTCATCATGTTCTTGGGTGCGAATGAATATCTTGGAGAAGAAATAGACTTGAGTTGAATAGAAAAACAATAGTATTTTGTATTAATTCATGAAGAATAGCAGAGCTCCACACCTTAATCTATGGTATGTAGAAACTCCACCGTTGAAAATACATAAGAACAAGGTCTAGGCATGGCCAAATGGCCAGCCTCCAACGTGTCTAAGATAGCATAAGACTTATCAAAGATCTGCAAAATACAATAGTAAAAGGTCCTATTTATAGAAAACTAGTAGCCTAGGGTTACAGAAATGAGTAATTAATGCAGAAATCTTCTTCTGGGCCCACTTGGTGTGTGCTTGGGCTGAGCATTGAAGCTTCCATGTGTAGAGACTTTTGTTGGAATTAAACGCCAGCTTTTGTGCCAGTTTTGGAGTTAAACGCCAGAATTCTTGAGCTGACTTGGAACGCCTGTTTGAGCCATCAAATCTTGGGCAAAGTATGGATTATTATTTATTGCTGGAAAGCCCAGGATGTCTACTTTCCAACACAATTGAGAGCGCGCCAATTGGCTTCTGTAGCTCTAGAAAATCTACTTTGAGTGCAGGGAGGTCAGAATCCAACAGCATCTGCAGTCCTTTTTCAGCCTCTGAATCAGATTTTCGCTCAGGTCCCTCGATTTTAGCCAAAAAATACCTGAAATCACAGAAAAACACACAAACTCATAGTAAAGTCCAAAAGAGTGATTTTTATTTAAAACTAATAAAAACATAATAAAAACTAACTAAAATATACTAAAAACATACTAAAAATAATGCCAAAAAGCGTATAAATTATCCGCTCATCACAACACCAAACTTAAATTGTTGCTTGTCCCCAAGCAACTGAAGATCATATAGGATAAAAAGAATAGAATGTACAATGAATTCCAAAAACATCTACAAAGATCAGTATTAATTAGATGAGCGGGGCTTTTAGCTTTTTGCTTCTGAACAGTTTTGGCATCTCACTTTACCCTTTGAAGTTCAGAATGATTGGCTTCTATAGGAACTCAGAATCCAGATAGTGTTATTGATTCTCCTAGTTAAGTATGTTGATTCTTGAACACAGCTACTTTATGAGTCTTGGCCGTGACCGTAAGCATTTTGTTTTCCAATATTACCACCGGATACATAAATGCCACAGACACATAACTGGGTGAACCTTTTTAGATTGTGACTCAGCTTTGCTAGAGTCCCCAATTAGAGGTGTCCAGAGCTCTTAAGCACACTCTTTTTACTTTTGGACCACGACTTTAACCGCTCAGTCTCAAGTTTTCACTTGACACCTTTATGCCACAAGCATATGGTTAGGGACAACTTGGTTTAGCCGCTTAGGCCAGGATTTTATTCCTGTGGGCCCTCCTATCCACTGATGCTCAAAGCCTTGGATCCTTTTCTATCACCCTTGCCTTTTGGTTTAAAGGGGTATTGGCTTTTTCTGCTTGCTTTTTCTTTTTCTTTCTCTTTCTTTTTTTTTTTTTTGCAAGCTTTTCACTGCTTTTTCTTGCTTCAAGAATCAATTTTATGATTTTTCAAATCATCAGATAACATTTCTCCTTTTCCCATCATTCTTTCAAGAGCCAACAATTTTAACATTCTTTAAACAATAAATTCAAAAATATGCACTATTCAAGCATTCATTCAGAAAAACAATAGTATTGCCACCACATCAAAATAACTAAACTGTTTTAAAATTTGAAATTCATGCACTTCTTTTTCTTTTTCAATTAAAAACATTTTTCATTTAAGAAAGGTGACGGATTCATTTTCATAGCTTTGAGGCATAGACACTTAGACACTAATGATCATGTAATAAAGACACAAACATAAATAAACATAAAGCACAATTTTCGAAAAACAGAAAATAAAGAACAAGGAAATTAAAGAACGGGTCCACCTTAGTGATGGCGGCTTGTTCTTCCTCTTGAAGATCTTATGGAGTGCTTGAGATCCTCAATGTCTCTCTCTTGCCTTTGTTGTTCCTCTCTCATGGTTCTTTGGTCTTCCCTAATTTCATAGAGGAGGATGGAATGCTCTTGGTGCTCCACCCTTAGTTGTCCCATGTTGGAACTTAATTCTCCTAGGGAGGTGTTGAATTGCTCCCAATAGTTTTGTGGAGGAAAATGCATCCCTTGAGGTATCTCAGGGATTTCATGATGAGGAGTTTCCTCATGCTCTTGGTGAGGTTCTCTCACTTGCTCCATCCTTTTCTTAGTGATGGGCTTGTCTTCATCAATGAGGATGTCTTTCTCTATGTCAATTCCAGCTGAATTGCAGAGGTGACAAATGAGATGAGGGAAGGCTAACCTTGCCATAGTAGAGGACTTGTCCGCCACCTTGTAGAGTTCTTGGGATATAACCTCATGAACTTCTACTTCCTCTCTAATCATGATGCTATGAATCATGATAGCCCGGTCTATAGTAACTTTAGACCGGTTGTTAGTAGGAATGACTGAGCGTTGGATGAACTCCAACCATCCCGTAGCCACGGGCTTGAGGTCATGCCTTCTTAGTTGAACCGGCTTCCCTCTTGAATCTCTCTTCCATTGAGCGCCCTCTTCACATATATCCATGAGGACTTGGTCTAACCTTTGATCAAAGTTGACCCTTCTAGTGTATGGGTGTGCATCTCCTTGCATCATGGGCAAGTTAAACGCTAACTTTACATTTTCCGGACTAAAATCTAAGTATTTCCCCCAGACCATTGTAAGCCAATTCTTAGGATCCGGGTTCACACTTTGATCATGGTTCTTGGTGATCCATGCATTGGCATAGAACTCTTGAACCATTAAGATTCCGACTTGTTGAATGGGGTTGGTGAGAACTTTCCAACCTCTTCTTCGGATCTCATGTCGAATCTCCGGATATTCGCCCTTTTTGAGCTTAAAAGGGACCTCGGGGATCACCTTCTTCTTGGCCACAACTTCATAGAAGTGGTCTTGATGCACCTTTGAGAGGAATCTCTCCATCTCCCATGACTCGGAGGTGGAAGCTTTTGCCTTCCCTTTCCTCTTTCTAGAGGTTTCTCCGGCCTTTGGTGCCATAAATGGTTATGGAAAAACAAAAAGCTTTAGCTTTTACCACACCAAACTTAGAATGTTGCTCGTCCTCGAGCAAAAGAAGAAAGAAGAGAGTAGAAGAAGAAGAAATAGAGGAGATGGAGGGGGCTTTGTGTTTTAGCCAAGGGGGAGAAGTAGTGTTTAGGTTGTGTGAAAATGAAGGAGTGAAGATGGGTTTATATAGGAGTGGAGATGGGGGTATGGTTCGGCCATTATGGGTGGGTTTGGGTGGGAAAGTGGTTTGAATTTGAATGGTGAGGTAGGTGGGGTTTTGTGAAGGATGGATGTGAGTGGTGAAGAGAATGGTGGGATTTGATAGGTGAGGGGTGTTTGGGGAAGATGTATTAAGGTGATTGGTGAATGGGTGAAGAAGAGAGAGAGAGGTGGGGTAGGTGGGAATCCTGTGGGGTCTACGAATCCTGAGGTGTCAAGGATTTCTCATCCCTGCACCATGTGGCATGCAAAATGCCCCTTGCTGCCAATCCTGGCGTTAAACGCCAGGCTGCTGCCCATTTCTGGCGTTTAACGCCAGCTTCTTGCCCATTCCTGGCGTTAAACGCCAGTCTGGTGCCCATTTCTGGTGTTAAACGCTCAGAATGGTGCCAGACTGTGCGTTTAACGCCCATTCTACTACCCTTACTGGCGTTTAAATGCCAGTAAGTTTCTCCTCCAGGGTGTTCTATTTTTCATTCTATTTTTCCTTTTGTTTTTGCTTTTTCAATTATTTTTGTGACTTCACATGATCATCAACCTATAGAAAATATAAAATAACAAAAGAAAATAGAAATTTAACATAGATAATTAAAGATTGGGTTGCCTCCCAACAAGCGCTTCTTTAATGTCAATAGCTTGATAGTGGGCTCTCATGGAGCCTCACAGATGTTCAGAGCAATGTTGGAACCTCCCAACACCAAACTTAGAGTTTGAATGTGGGGGTTCAACACCAAACTTAAAGTTTGGTTGTGGCCTCCCAACACCAAACTTAGAGTTTGACTGTGGGTGCTCTGTTTGACTTTGTATTGAGAGAAGCTCTTCATGCTTTCTCTCCATGGTGACAGAGGGGTATCCTTGAGCTTTAAACACAAGGGAGTCTTCATTCACTTGAATGATCAATTCTCCTCTGTCAATATCAATCACAGCTTTTGCTGTGGCTAGGAAGGGTCTGCCAAGGAAGATGGATTCATCCATACACTTCCCAGTCTCTAGGATTATAAAATCAGCAGGGATGTAATGGTCTTCAACCTTTACCAAGACATCCTCTACAAGTCCATAAGCCTATTTCTTTGAATTGTCTGCCATCTCCAGTGAGATTCTTGTAGTTTGTACCTCAATAATCCCTAGCTTCTCCATTACAGAGAGAGGCATAAGGTTTATACTTGATCCCAGGTCACACAGAGCCTTCTCAAAGGTCATGGTGCCTATGGTACAAGGTATTGAGTACTTTCCAGGGTCTTGTCTCTTCAGAGGTAATCTCTGCCTAGTCAAGTCATCCAGTTCTTTGATGAGCATTGGAGGTTCATATTCCCAAGTCTCATTACCAAACAACCTGGCATTTAGCTTCATGATTGCTCCAAGGTACTTAGCAACTTGCTCTTCAGTAACATCTTCATCCTCTTCAGAGGAGGAATATTCATCAGAGCTCATGAATGACAGAAGTAAATTCAATGGAATCTCTATGGTCTCAGTGTGAGCCTCATATTCCCATGGTTCCTCATTAGGGAACTCCATGGAGGTCAGTGGAAGTCCATTGAGGTCTTCCTCGGTGGAGATCACTGCCTCTTCCTCCTCTCCAGGTTCGTCCATGTGAGAGGTGTTTATGGTCTTGCACTCTCTCTTTGGATTCTCTTCTGTATTGCTTGGGAGAGTACTAGGAGGGAGTTCAGTAATTTTCTTACTCGGTTGACCTACTTGTGCCTCCAAATTTCTAATGAGGACCTTGTTTTAGTCATGAAACTTTGAGTGGTTTTAATTAGATCAGAGACAATAGTTGCTAAGTCAGAGTGGCTTTGCTTAGAATTCTCTGTTTGTTGCTGAGAAGATGATGGAAAAGGCTTGCTATTGCTAAACCTGTTTCTTCCACCATTATTGTTGTTGAAACCTTGTTGAGGTCTCTGTTGATCCTTCCATGAGAGATTTGGATGATTTCTCCATGAAGGATTATAGGTGTTTCCATAGGGTTCTCCCATGTAATTCACCTCTTCCATTGCTGGGTTCTCAAGATCATAAGCTTCTTCTTTAGAGGAAGCTTCCTTAGTACTCCCTGGTGCAGCTTGCATTCCAGACAGACTCTGAGAAATCATATTGACTTGCTGAGTCAATATTTTATTCTGAGCCAATATGGCATTCAGAGTATCAATTTCAAGAACTCCTTTCTTCTGATTTGTCCTATTATTCACAGAATTCCTTTCAGAAGTGTACCTGAATTGGTTATTTGCAACCATTTTAATGAGTTCCTGAGCTTCTGCAGGCGTCTTCTTCAGATGAAGAGATCCTCTAGTAGAGCTATCCAATGACATCTTGGATAGTTCAGACAGACCATTATAGAAAATACCTATGATGCTCCATTCTGAAAGCATGTCAGAAGGGCACCTTCTGATCAATTGCTTGTATCTTTCCCAAGCTTCATAGAGGGATTCACCTTCCTTCTGTCTGAAGGTTTGGACTTCCACTCTAAGCTTGCTCAATTTTTGAGGTGGAAAGAACTTTTCCAAGAAGGCATTGACTCGCTTTTCCCAAGAGTTCAGGCTTTCTTTAGGTTGTGAATCCAACCATGTCCTAGCTATGTCTCTTACAGCAAAAGGAAAAAGCATAAGTCTATAGACTTCAGGGTCAACCCCATTGGTCTTGACAGTGTCACAAATTTGCAAGAATTCAGCTAAGAACTGATGAGGATCTTCCAATGGAAGTCCATGAAACTTGCAATTCTGTTGCATTAGAGAAACTAATTGAGGTTTAAGCTCAAAGTTGTTTCCTCCAATGGCAGGGATTGAGATGCTTCTCCCATAGAAGTCGGGAGTAGGTGCAGTAAAGTCACCAAGCACCTTCCTTGTATTGTTGGCATTGTTGTTTTCGGCTGCCATGGTTTCTTCTTCTTTGAAAAGCTCTGTTAGGCCCTCCAGAGAGAATTGTACTTTAGCTTCTCTTAGTTTTCTCTTCATAGTCCTTTTAGGTTCAATAAAAAAGATATGATTGAGAGTTGATTTTGAAAAAGATGTGATTGAAAAGATATGATTGAGAAGATATGATTGAAAATCAATTTAAAAAAAAGTTTTTAAAATTAAAGTTGATTACTTGACTAACAAGAAATTAGAAGATATGATTCTAGAATTAAAACTTTTGATCCTTTCTTAATAGGCAAGTAACAACTTGAAAATTTTGAAGTAAATCATTAATTATAGTAAGGATTTTCGAAAATAATAAAAAATGGAAAGAAATTGATTTTGAAGAGATATGATTGAAAAGATATGATTTGAAAAAGATTTGATTTTGAAAAATTATGAAAATTTGAAAAAAAATTTGAGTTAAAAACAAAATCTTCCCTCTAGTGTCATCCTGGTGTTAAACGCCCAGAATGGCATCCATTCTGGCATTTAACGCCCAAAATGCTACCTTTTTGGGCGTTAAACGCCCATCCAGGTACCCTGGCTGGCGTTTAAACGCAAGTTTTCCTTCTTCACTGGGTGTTTTGAACGCCCAGCTTTTTCTGTTTGATTCCTCTGCTGAATGTTCTGAATCTTCAATTCTCTGTATTATTGACTTGAAAAGACATAGTTTTGAGATTTTTTTTTGAATTTTTTAATGATGAGAAACAATCAAAATATAATTAATCTTAAGAAACTCAAATCAAACAGGAGTAAGGGTCGATCCCACGGAGACTGTCGGCTTGAAGCAAGCTATGGTCACCTTGTAAATCTCAGTCAGGCTTAATTCAGAAGGTGATGGAGAATTGATAATTAAAAGATAAATAAAACATAAAGATAGAGATACTTATGTAATTCTTTGGTTGGAATTTCAGATAAGCGTATGAAGATGCTTTGTTCCTCCTGAACCTCTACTTTCCTATTGCCTTCTTCCAATCATTCATACTCCTTTCCATGGCAAGCTTTATGTTGGGCATCACCGTTGTTAATGGCTACTTCCCGTCCTCTCAGTGAAAACGTTCCAAATGCGCTGTCACTGCACGGCTGATCATCTGTCGGTTCTCGATCATGTTAGAATAGGATCCATTGATCCTTTTGCGTCTGTCACACGCCCAACAATCACGAGTTTGAAGCTCGTCACAGCCATCCCTTCCCAGATCCCACTCAGAATACCACAGACAAGGTTTAGACATTCCGGATCTCAGGAATGGCCGCCAATAATTCTAGCCTATACCACGAAGGTTCCAATCTTAGATTAGAAACCCAAGAGATATGCATTCAAGCTTGTTTGCATGTAGAACGGAAGTGGTTGTCAATCACGCGTTCATATGTGAGAATGGTGATGAGTGTCACATAATCATCACATTCATCATGTTCTTGGGTGCGAATGAATATCTTGGAGAAGAAATAGACTTAAGTTGAATAGAAAAACAATAGTACTTTGTATTAATTCATGAAGAACAGCAGAGCTCCACACCTTAATCTATGGTGTGTAGAAACTCCACCGTTGAAAATACATAAGAACAAGGTCTAGGTATGGCCGAATGGCCAGCCTCCAAACGTGTCTAAGATAGCATAAGACTTATCAAAGATCTGCAAATACAATAGCAAAAGGTCCTATTTATAGAAAACTAGTAGCCTAGGGTTACAGAAATGAGTAATTAATGCAGAAATCTTCTTCCGGGCTCACTTGGTATGTGCTTGGGCTGAGCATTGAAGCTTCCATGTGTAGATACTTTTCTTGGAATTAAACGCCAGCTTTTGTGCCAGTTTGGGCGTTTAACTCCAGCTTTTGTGCCAGTTTTGGAGTTAAACGCCAGAATTCTTGAGCTGACTTGGAATGCCTGTTTGGGCCATCAAATCTTGGGCAAAGTATAAACTATTATATATTACTGGAAAGCCCAGAATGTCTACTTTCCAACTCAATTGAGAGCGCACCAATTGGGCTTCCGTAGCTCCGGAAAATCTACTTTGAGTGCAGGGAGGTCAGAATCTAATAGCATCTGCAGTCCTTTTTTAGCCTCTGAATCAGATTTTTGCTCAGGTCCCTCAATTTCAGCCAGAAAATACCTGAACTCACAGAAAAACACACAAACTCATAGTAAAGTCCAGAAGAGTGATTTTTATTTAAAACTAATAAAAACATAATAAAAACGAACTAAAATATACTAAAAACATACTAAAAACAATGCCAAAAGCGTATAAATTATCCGCTTATCAATAGCCCAAAGGGCATCCTCCTGTAGGCGAAAACTCCAAATGGGCATGTGAAAGAAGTCTTCTCTTGATCCTTGGGATCCACCACTATTTAATTTTATCCAGAGTATCCATCCAGGAAGCAGTAGTAGGCATGGCCTGCCAATCTTTCCAACGTTTGATCAATGAAGGGCAGAGGGAAATGATCTTTTCTTGTAGCATCATTCAGTCTCCTGTAATCTATGCACATTCTCCACCCAGTCACTGTCCTGGTGGGGATCAACTCATTCTTCTCATTGGTGATGACTGTCATTCCTCCTTTTTTTGGTACAACTTGAACCGGACTCACCCATGAGCTGTCAGAGATTGGAAAGATTATCCCAGCATTCCATAGCTTCATCACTTCTTTTTGAACCACCTCTTTCATGGTTGGGTTGAGTCTTCTCTGAGGTTGAACCATAGGTTTTGACTCTTCTTCCAATAAAATTTTGTGCATACAGATGGCAGGGCTGATGCCTTTGATATCCTCAATTGTCCAACCCAAGGCTGTTTTGTGAGCCTTTAATACCTCAATCAACTTTGTTTCCTCTTCTATGTTCAAGGATGAGTTTATGAATACTGGCAAGGCTTCTGCTTCCCCAAGAAATACATATTTGAGGTGAGATGGGAGAGGCTTCAACTCCTGTTTTGGCTTATCCTCTTCCTTGTCTTCAATGGATAATTCTACCACTTCCTCTTCTTGCTCCTCCTGGTGCTTTTGATAGTTGTCCTCAAACATTTCTTCTACCAAGCTTTCTATCACATCCACCTTCATGTAATTTTTTTGCTCAGAGGGATGTTGCATTGATTTGAAGACGTTGATGACCATTCACTCGTTATGCACCCTGAAGGTCATTTCTCCCTTCTATACATCAATAGTAGTTCTTGCCGTAGCTAGAAATGGTCTTCCCAAGATGATTGAGTTGTTTCCCTCCCATTCTGTGTCCAGGATCACAAAGTCTGCAGGGAAGATAAACTCTCCAACCTTCACTAGTAAATTTTCCACAATTCCATTGGGTGTCTTGATTGATCTATCAGCCATCACTAGTGACATCTTAGTAGGTTTGATTTCTTCTATAGCAAGCTTTCTCATCATTGAGAGGGGCATCAAGTTGATGCTGGCACCTAAATCGCATAGAGCGTTTTCCAATGTCATCTTGCCTATGGTGCATGAAACCACAAAACTCCCTGGATCTTTGAGCTTTGGTGGGATACCCCTTTGGATCACAGCACTACATTCTTCAGTGAGCATAATGGTCTCCTTCTCTTGCCAGCTTCTCTTTTTGTTGATGAGCTCTTTCAAGAACTTTGCATATAGGGGCATTTGCTCTAGTGCCTCAGCCAGTGGAATGTTTATCTCCAATTTCTTGAAGACTTCAAGAAATTTAGGGAAGTGTTGGTCCTTAGTCTCCTTGTTGAACCTTTGGGGATATGGCAATAGAGGTGTGAAATTTACTCCCTGCCTGTGATCCTTGGTTGGTTCTTCAATTGCTTCCTTCCCCTTTCTTGAGATTTATGGATGGTCTTCCTTTTCTTGAGCCTGTTTTCCTGTTGTTACATCCTTGTCATTGGCTTTCTCTTTTTCAACCTGCTTCTTGTTATTTTCCTGTGGCTTCTTGGTTGCTCCTTCATCTTTCACCAAAATCTTCCCACTCCTTAGCTGTATGGCTGTGCATTCCTCTTTTGGGTTAGGAATGGTGTCGCTTGGAAATGAACTTGATGGTCTCTCAATGGCAATTTGCTCGGAAAGCTGCCCAATCTACCTCTCCATATTCTTCATGGAAGCTTCCTGATTTTTAGTTGTCATCTCTTGGTGCTTTATCATTTTCTCCATTAAGAGCTCCAAGTTGGTGATCCTCTGAGAGTCTTGTGAGATTGGTTGGTTGTGAGGTGTTGAGGGTTGATGGTAAGTGTTTTGATTGGTGGCTTGGTTATTGGATGGATGATGGTTAAAGTTGGGATAAGTGTTTTGTGGTTTTCTGTA
The DNA here is from genome assembly GCF_000816755.2 of Arachis ipaensis. NCBI lineage: Eukaryota > Viridiplantae > Streptophyta > Magnoliopsida > Fabales > Fabaceae > Arachis > Arachis ipaensis. Next base: position 57,255,599 of record NC_029785.2, read on the forward strand.
TGTGTTTTGGTATTATTCTGCTGGTTGTTGTGGTTTATGTTTTTCCAACTGTTTTGATTTGAGTTCCTTTGCCATGGCTGTTGAGTTTGATTGTGATTGTCTCCCCATCTGAGGTTGGGGTGGTTCTTCTAGGAGGGGTTATAAGTGTCACCATAAACCTCATTTGGCCCAGAATTTTGGTTGTGCATATACTAGACTTGTTCCTGCTATTGATCCTCTTGAGTTTCTTCATTTGTCCCCCATGTGATTGATGGCTGGCTTGTGTTTACTGGTGCAACTTGAAGGCTATCAATCCTTTTTGCCATTTACTTAAATTGTTGCTGAATCTGCTGCTGCATCATTTTGTTTTGAGCTAGGATTGAGTCCACTCCTTCCAACTCCATTACTCCTTTCCTTTGTGATGGTTGGCATTGCCTTTGGTGAGCAAAGAAATACTGGTTGTTAGCCACCATGTCAATGAGATTTTGGGCCTCCTCTGCAGTCTTCATCAATTGTAAAGAGCCTCCTGCTGAGTGATCCAGAGCCTCTTAAGATTTCAATATCAAGCCTTCATAAAAATTCTGCAATACGTCCCATTCATTGAACATTTTAGGAGGGAACTTCCTGATTAGAGTCTTGTATCTCCACATGCCTCATAAATGGGTTCAGTATCCATCTGTGTGAATGTTTGTACTTCAGTCTTCAACCTAATAATCCTTTGAGGTGGGTAGAATTTGGCAAGGAACTTGCTCACTAGATCTTCCCAATTGTTGATGCTGTCTCCTGAGAAAAATTCCAACCATTGAGTAGCTTTGTCTCTGAGGGAAAATGGAAATAACAGCAGCTTGTAAATGTCAGGATGTACACCATTGGTTTTGACAGTATCACAAATCCTCAGAAAGGTGGATAAGTGTTGGTTTGGGTCTTCAAGTGGTCCTCCTCCATAGGAGCAGTTGTTTTGAACCAAAGTGATGAGTTGTGGCTTCAGTTCAAAGTTGTTTGCATTGACATTTGGGGTAAGGATGCTACTCCCACAATGTCTAGGATTTGCAAATGTGTAGGAAGCCAAAACTCTTATCTGTAGTGGATTGTTGTTGTTGTTGGCTGCTCCTCCTGGTGGATTTATTGGGTTTATTGAGTGTTCCTCCATGTCCTGGAATTCTTCTTCTGAATCCTCTTCTCCAACAATGCCTTTCCCTCTTTCTGCTCTTCTTAATCTCCTGAGAGTTCTTTCGTCTTGTTCACAAAAAGTGGGTATAGCTCCCCTTGTTCCTAACATACAACCAAAACAAAGAAAATTACACAAAACCAGAAAAACAGTAACACTTCAATCCATTACCAGAGTGAAGTTTTGGTTAGCTTAGGCAAAAATACAAACAATTAATATGTTAGGCAAAAATAAAGAAAAATTGCTTAATCTAGATCACCACCTTACTTAATCATTGTCAATCTAATCAATCCCTGGCAACGGCGGCAAAAACATGATAGGTTGAAAACGAATTTCCAACACCTTAAAACTCACCGGCAAGTGGATCGGGTCGCATCAAGTAATAATAACTCACATGAGTGAGGTCGATCCCACAGGGATTGAAGGATTGAGCAATTTTAGTTAGGTGATTGATTTAGTCAAGCGAATAAGAGTTGATTTGAGTGATTTGTATTCAACAGAAGCTAAATTGCATGAAATTTAAAGGGAGAGGGACAATTGAAAAGAATTTAAAGTGCAGAAGAATTAAAAGAGCTGAATCTTAAAGTGCAAGTAATATAAATGGCAGAAACTTAGATTGCAAGAAACGTAAATAACTGAAACTTAAAGTGCAAAGAATGTAAATGGCTTGAATCATAAAAGGGATTGGGAGCTGGGAGTGCAGAATTTAAGCAAGAAAAAGTAAATGACAATCAGTAAAGAAATAGAAGAAGAATTAAGATGCAGCAGATTTAAACAAGAAAAGGGAAAACTACTTTGAAAACCAAACAGAAAGTAGAATGCAGCTCAATTGCAGTAATTAAAGGGAAATTGAAGATCTCAAGGGTGAAGGAAACTAGAAAACAAGTCTAGATCTCAAACCCTTCCTTGATCTAATGAGAACAATTGCTAAAGAAATAGAAGAGTAAATTGCAGAAGAAGTAAAAGAAAGCACTCCACAGAATTTGGATTCAAATCACAGCTTCTAGAATTATGCAGTAAACAAACAAAGAGATCTCAAGGTGAGATTGAAACAGAATTTCTTCAATTCTTCACCCAAGATCCAAGACAAGAAGTAGAGAATGCAAAGGCAAGAACAAGGAAGAAGAGAGATCAATTCTCCTTCCCAATTCTCCAAAATAAACTCAGAGATCCAAAATCAAAGCAAAGCTCTCAAAATTACAAGTTAAAATTCTAAAAGAAAGTAAAAGTCCTATCTAAATCAAACTAGCTTCTATTTATACACTTCCTATTTTTGGATTTTTGAATTTGGAGTGGGCTTTTTAATTTGGTGAAGAATTGAATTTAAATTAAATTTTGGTCCAATTTTGGCCCATGAGTGTTTGCTCCAAGTAGTGTGCTCTGCTCCTGGTGAGAGCGCAGCATCATGGCTTGTGTCCTTGGCCCTTGGTAGCGTGCCAAGCTTGGGTAGCACCAGGGTAGTGCTCTGCTCTTGGCAAGAGCGCAGCATTGCCTTGTCTTGGCGTGTCTTGTGCACACCAATTCTCCCTGGCCGTGTTAATGTTGCGCGCATGCAAGGAAAGTAGCACTCAGCTCTCCTTGAGAGCGCAGCATTGGTGCTCCAAAGGAAGGGCTCCTGGTTTGAATCTTGCTGGAGGCATGCGCTGGCCAATTTCTTTTGTGCACAAAGTGGCGCCTTGCTTCTTGCTTCCTTCAGGTGCTTTGTTCGATCCTTGGGGGTAGCATTTTAGCCATTTTTGGCTTATTTTCCTTTGTGAGTAGCGCTCCCCCACTCCCCCTTGCTCATGAGTTTGAACCTTGTGGCAAGCATTGGTAAGCTTTTTCCTTGAATTTATTTTGGGTGAAGCCCGATAATGCTCTTGACAAGAGTGGAGCATTATGCTTCTCCCCTTTCTTTCTTGGTTCAAAATAGTGCTCATCTCTCAAGGGGAGCGTAGCATCCAAGCCTTTGTTTCCTTGGTTCATTGTTGTGCTCCTTTGGAGAGCATTGAGCTCTTGGAGAGAGCGCTATGGCTTTCTTCATTCATTGTGCCACTCTTCCTTGTTTCTCTTCCCACGCTTTTCTCTTCCTTGGGCCACGCTTCTTAGGCTATGCTTTCTTGTTTTCTTGTTTTCTTCACCTACAAGTAATCAAAACAATCAATCAAAGTATCACCAAATTCACAAGGTTTATAAATCATTTAAAAATCAATTAAATTTAGCTTAAACCTCATGATTTAATATCAATTAAAGGGTGGTTGATTGATTCAAAGAAACCATGCAATACCAATCCAAATTACTAACTTACAATGCAAGAAAGTACATAAAACCTAATGAAACAAGTGCAAAAGTGCTTGAAAAACTATCATATGATGACTTGTCATCAGTCTGCATGAAACCCCATGAACTTAAGCTGAATGCTTTCAAATAAGGACAAATATACTTTTCTATTTTCTTTCATTTCTTCTAATGTTCTACTGCTTGCTTGGGGACAAGCAAGATTTAAGTTTGGTGTTGTGATGACATGTCATTTTTTGCATGTTTTACTAGCCATTTTTACCTGTTTTCATTAGGTTTCATGCATTTCTTAAGCAAAAAGTAAGTGTTTGAGTGGGAATTTCATGTTTGTCTTGATTCAATCAAACAATTTTAATTTTGTGCATTATCATGAGATTTCTGCAAGAATTATGTGATTATTATGAATGATGCAAAATTTTATGATTTTGGCAAGGCTTTGATTGCATGTTTGATTGATGGCAGGTGAAAAGATGAAAAGGAAATCCACAGAAAGAGGCAGGGCAGAAGAACGTAGCGCTCATTAAGAGAACGCTACGTTCTCCTGCAACTTGAAAATTGGTGCCACGCTCTATTTCAAAGAACGCTACACTCTCTAGCGATGCGCACACGTATAGGACGCTTACGCGTAGAACAAGCTTTTTGGAAAATCCACGCGTATGCGTGCATGACGCGTACGCGTGGGTGTGATCTACGCTCTTTAGAAAGAGAGCGCTATGTTCTCTTCAAACGAGCGCCTGTGACACTTTCGAAATTGGGATTGAAGATTCTCCATCGACGCGCACGTGTACATGACGCATACACGTGGATGCAAAAATGGTGATGAACGGCGCGAACACATGTATGATGCTGCAGCGTGGAAATGCTTATTTGACATCCACGCGTACGCGTAGAGGACGCGCACGCATGGGTAGTGCTCGTGGCACGAACGTAGCAGTCGTTTAAAGAGCGCTACCAAAGGATGCGCATGCATGTATGGTACGCGTAAGCATGATAGAGGTTGAAGATGGCGATGACGCGCACGCGTATGTTACGCGTACGCGTCGATGGCCAAAAATGCAAAGGGACGCGTGGGCATGCAGCACGCGTACGGATGATGAGTACTTAGCGATCAAGGACGCACACGTGCAGGAGATGCGTGCGCGTTGGTGAACGAGCGTTGCGCTCTCTTTGAGAATGCTACGTTCTCCTGAAGCTAAACGGAAGCACCAGTACAGACCTTTTCTGACCCACTTCAACAATGGCCAAAAAGCCCACTCCAAGTACTTGATGATTGAATTGGAAAGTGTACAAATAGAGGAAAATTTGATTTCATTAGGAATTGGCTAGTAGGAGGTTAGCTAGCAGATTGGGAAACTTGGCATTTAATTTCATTTTTCTTTTTCCTTCTGTCTTTATCTTCTGCACTTCTGCATTTATTTTCTTTTTCTGTTTTGTACTAGAGCAATGATGAACTAAATCCCAATTTTATTAGGGGGAGGAGCTTTATTGTAATTTCAATGAATCAACGAAATTCTTCTTCTTTTCTATTCATTTTTGTCGATATTGGGTATCTTCTGTTTTGATTGTGAATTACTCACTCCGGAAGGGGGTTTAATTCAGTGAATGCTTGTGTGAGCCTCGGAAGGAGAATCACTTGTATTAGAATTGGAGCTCTTTCCTTCACTACTCTCTTGATCAACACTATTCGAGAGGAATTGAGATCTTGAGAGTTAGTGTGGCTTATGGATGATATTATGCACTTAACCTCTTCTCATGACAATTAGATCAAGGAATTGGCAAGATTGATTGTGATTAGAGAGATTGGATTGCCAAGAAATTGGGATCCAATCAATTTCAATCTGCCATAGATCTACTCATATGATTGAGAAAGGAGTTGAGACCAATTTGATTCATGATGGATTACAGTATCTCCAATCCCTGATGAATCACTTTCTTTGAATTTCTTCACATTAGAGCTTTCTGATTTCACTGCAATTTACCTTGTCCACTTTTGTTTTAATTTCCTGCACCCAATTCCCTTTATAATTCATGAAATTTAAGTTTCCTTGTCATTTAAGTTTCTGCACTTCTACTTTCCTGCAATTCAAGATTCAGTTATTTACCTTTCTTGCAGTTTAAATTTCAGCTCTTTTAATTTCTTGCACTTTAAGTTTCAATCATTTAAGCTTCTTGCCATTTACTTTTCTGTTAATTTACATTCTGCACTCTAGCTTTCTTGCAATTTACTTTCTGTTAATCAAATTTGACTCAATTTATCAAAATATTAGCTTAACTAAATCCATCACCATACTAAAGTTGCTTAATCCATCAATCACTTTCATGAGTTTTACTACTTGATGCGACCCGGTACACTTGCCGGTGAGTTTGTGTGGAATCGATTTTCCCTCATCAACTAGATGCTAAATTCACTAGAGATGCTCCAAGATTGGGTCTTTCACATTCGAACCAGGCTTGCTGGCACTAAATGCCATATTGGGAACTTAATGCCGTAAAGGGAGTAAACTCGTGCACGCTTCTGGCGCTAAACGCCAGCTTGGCATTTAGTGCCCTAGGGGGTGGAGGTCTGCCAGCTTTTCTATTTTTAGCCTCAAACTCTGCCAAACTACTCCAAATTTACCTGAAATCATAAAAATACTAAACCAACTCAAAGTAGCATCCAAAGAGAATTTTTGCACTAAAATAAGATAAAACTAAATAAAATCTCACTAAAACAACTGGAAAATGATAAGAAAAAGGTACAAGATGCTCACACATCACAACACCAAAATTAAACTGTTGCTTGTTCACAAGCAACCAAAAACATTGTAGGGCCAAGAAGAGAAAATGTCTAAGACTTGAGTTGTCATTTAAGCTCAGGTCTAGATACTGAATGGGGGCTAATGACACTCTAATTTTAAATAGTTTCAACATCTCACTATCATTTGAAGCTCAGAAATATTAGTATCCTTCAAAACTAGAACTCAGATGATATTATAGATTCTCTTCTTTAGGCTCTAATTGATTCTTGAACACAGCTCTTTCTTTTCCTTGGTTCTTTGCACCTCAAGCCTAGCTGTGACTCTTAGTGTTTTGTCTTTAAGCTTACTTGATACAACAACACCATACTTAACTCCGGAACTCTTTGGGTTCTAGTTTTTCTTTTTATTTCTCCCAAATAGTGGTGCTCAAAGCCTTAGGCATTTTCTGTAACAACAATTGGTCACGACTTTAAGTGTTCAGTCTCAAGGGTTACTTGATACTTTCACACCACAAGCATACGGTTAGGGAAAACCACTCTTTTGAGCTTTTAGATCACTTTTGACCCTCCTACCCATTGATGCTTAAAGCCTTGGACCTTTTTTCTTTTGCTTTTTCTTTTTAGTACTTTTTGCTGTTTGTTTTGCTTCAAGAATCAACTTTTTACTTATTTTAGAGAATTAATAATACTTTTCTAAGTTCCTGTTCCTCAAGAACCAATATTCTTAACTCCAATATCAAATATGCACAGTTAATTCATACATTTAAAAATAGAGATAGTGCCACCACATCAAAGTAACTAGAAAACTCAATGAATATAACTCAAAAGCTCTTGCATTTTACTACTCCTTTTTCTTTTGATTTTTATTTTTTTAAGCTCAGTGAGCAACATATGAAACATCTTTTTAAAAATAAATATAAAGTACTAAAATAAGCAACTAACCAGAAAGCAAGGAAATCCTACTTAGTGATCATGCAACTCAGAATAGAAAACAGAAAATAGAATGAGATACTGGAAAATAGAAATAAGATAAGGGAGAGGAGAATGAAACTCAACCACCTCAGTCCTGGTGGTTGCTGCTTCCCCTGAGGATCCACTCCAGCGCTTAAGCTCTTCCAGCTCACGTCCTTCCTTCTGCTGCTCCTCTGTTAGCTTATGGAGGATGATAGACTGGCTCTTATGCTCTTATTTCAGCTGATCCATAGCAGATATCAGCTGTCCGATAGATACTGCTAGCTGAGTCCAGCACTCGCACAGAGGGAGATCTTGTCCCTGTGGTATTTCAGGCTGCTTCTTCTGAGGAGGGGAAACCGGCTCTTGAGGTGGTACTTGTCCAAGTTCTCGAGTGTACTCTATACCCTTCTTAGTGAGTGGATTGTACACTACAATAAGCATATCTCTATCAATCTAGACATTAGCAGCCCCAGATAAGCGGGAGATGAGGTGAGGAAAGGCCAATTTAGAGAGGGTAGAGGGCTTTGCTGTGATGTTGTATATCTCCAGAGGGACCACATACTGGACGTCCACTTTATTGCCAAGCATGATGCAGTGAATCATCATGGCTCGACCTATGGTAACCTCAGACCGTTTACTAGTGGGGAGGATGGAGCGTTGAATAAACTCCAGCCATCCTCTAGCTACTGGCTTTAGATCGTTCCTTCTCAGCTGGCATGGCTGGCCTTTGGCAGCCTTCCTCCACTGTGTTCCAGGTAAGCATATATCCTTGAGGGCTCGATCCAACCTCTGATCAGCTCTGACTCTCCTATTGTAGGAGTGAGGGTCATTTCTGGATGGGGGTAGTTAAAGTATCTCCCTCACTCTCTCCATTCCAAACTGTAGGGTTGATAAGCGGATAGTTTATACCCTTTTTGGCATTGTTTTTAGGTAGTTTTTAGTATGTTTTAGTTACTTTTTATTATATTTTTATTAGTTTTTATGAAAAAATCACATTTCTAGACTTTACTATGAGTTTGTGCATTTTTCTGTAATTTTAGGTATTTTCTGGCTGAAATTGAGGAACCTGAGCAAAAATCTGATTCAGAGGCTAAGAAAGGACTGCAGATGCTATTGGATTCTGACCCTCCTGCACTCGAAATGGATTTTCTAGAGCTATAGAAGCGCAATTGGTGCGCCTTAATTGCGTTGGAAAGTAGACATCTTGGGATTTCCAGAAATATATAATACTTCATACTTTGCCCGAGATTTAATGGCCTAAACTGGTGTTAAATGCCAGCCAGAGACCCTTTTATGGCGTAAAACGCTAGAGCTGGCACACTTCTTGGCGTTAAGCGCCCATTTTGGCACCCAGGGTGGTGTTTAACTCCAATTTGAGGCATATGCACGTGAAAGCTTCAATGCTCAGCCCAAGCACACACCAAGTGGGCCCCGGAAGTGGATTTCTGTACTATCTGCACTTAGTTACTCATTTTCTGTAAACCTAAGTTACTAGTTTAGTATAAAAACTACTTTTAGAGATTCATTTTGGGTAACTCATGACATTTTACATCTCATATTATATTTTCTACGACATGAATCTCTAAACCCCATAGGTGGGGGTGAGGAGCTCTGCTGTGTCTCAATAGATTATTGCAATTACTATTGTTTTCTATTCAATCACACTTGATTCTGTTCTAAGATACTCACTCGTACTTCAATATAGAGAATATGATGATTCGTGACACTCATTATCATTCTCAAATTTATGAACGCGTGCTTGACAACCACTCTCGTTCTACCTGAGCTCAACGTAGTCATTGGGCGACAGTTTGAGTGCCTATCTCTTGGGTCTCTAATCCACAGACCAAGTCCGTGAGATTAGAGCCTTCATGGTAGAGGCTAGAACCAATTGGCAACATTTCTGAGATCCAGAAAGTCTAAACCTTTTCTGTGGTATTCCAAGTTGGATCTGGAATGGGATGACTGTGACGAGCTTCAAACTCGCGAATGTCGGGCGCAGTGATAGTGTGCAAAAGGATAGAGATTTCCTATTCTGACACAAGTGATAACCGACAGATGATTAGCTGTGCGGTAGATGTACCTGGTATTTTTCATTCGAGACGAGAGATCCGATAGTTGATTAGCCGTACAGAAACCGTGCCTGGTATTTTTTATCCGAATGGACAGATGGTAGCCATTGACAACGGTGATCCACCAATATACAGCTTGCCATTGAAGGAAGCCATACGTGTTTGGAGAAGAAGACAGTAGGAAAGCAAAGATTCAGACGACAGAGTATCTCCGGAACCTCAACCTGTTCCTCATTACTGAATCACGAGTACCATTTATTTCATGTTATTTCCTTTTCATAAACAAAATCATTTTTTTCATTAATCTCCTGACTAAAATTTACAAGATAACCATAACCTACTTCAAGCTGAAAATCTTCGTGGGATCGACCCTTACTCACATAAGCTATTACTTGGATGACCTAGTGCACTTGCTGTTTAGTTGTGCGGAGTTGTAAAAAGTGTAATCACAAGTTCGTGCACCAAGTTTTTGGCGCCGTTGCTGGGGATTGTTCGAGTTTGGATAACTGACAGTTCATCTTGTTGCTTAGATTAGGAAAAATTTAACTTTTTTGGTTGGTTTAGAGTCACTAAAATTGAGTCTTCTATTATTGTTTTTGTTAAAATTTTAAAATCCTTGTTTTCTTTTTTTTTTAGATTTTTTTCTTCTAAAATTTTTAATAAATAGAAAAAAAAACCAATAAACTAATAATTGAGTCTTCTGTTTGAGTTTAGTTTCATGTTCTAAGTTTGGTGTCAATTGCATGTTTTTCTTTTCTTTCAATTTTTTGAATTATATGTTCTTTTTATTCTTTATATTTTTGAGTTTTATGTTCCTTGTTCTTTCTTGATCTTCAAGTTGTTCTTGTTTATTTTTCTTGTTTGATCTTTAGTTTTTCTTGTTTTGTGTCTTTCCTTGTTTTTCTTGTGCATTTTCGAATTATTAGTGTCCAAGGTATAAAAATCTTTAAGTTTGGTGTCCTTTGTGTTTTTATTTTCTTAAAGATTTCCAAAATTTGTTCTTGGTGTTCATCTTGACATTCAAAGCTTTCTTGTTTATTTTCTTTATTTTGATCTAAAAATTCTAAGTTTAGTGTCATTTTATTATTTTTCTCTTTCCTCATTAAATTCAAAAAAAATATCTTTTCCTTTATTTACTCATCATTTTAGAATTCCTTAGGTTGACTTAGTCAAAATTTTTAAAATTTGGTAGTTTCTTATTAGTCAAGTCAAAATTTCAATTTTAAAAAATTTTATCTTTTTAAATCCTTTTCAGAACAAATTCTTTTTCAATTTTCTTTTTATATTTTTCAAAAATCTTTTCTAAAATTTTTCAAAATCTTTTTCTTTTTTTATTTTATTTTTGATACTTGTCCTATTTTATTATTTTGATTGAAAAAAATTTTAAGTTTGGAGTTTTCTTGTTAAGAAAGTTTCAATCTTTAAAATTTTAAAATCATATCTTTTTCAAATCTTTTCTTATATTTATTTTCTTACAAGTATCTTTGATTTTAAGATATATCCTTTTCAAAACTTCCTAACCACTTTTTCTCTCTTCATTTTTCAAAAATCCTCACCTACAATTTTTCAAATCTTTTTAATTAATTAATTAATTTAGTTTTCTAATTTCTTTGATATCTCTTCTATTAATTTTCGAAACTTATACCATTTTGCCCATTTACTTTATTTTAATTATTTAATTTCAAAAAAAATAATAAATAAAATTTTTTTATTTTACAACCCACATCATCTCCCTTTCTCCATCATGGACCTAAGTGGAAATGAACAGTCCAAAAGGACTCTGGGGTCGTATGCTAACCCCACTACTGCTTCATATGAGAGTAGTATCTGTATACCTCCCATCAGAGCCAGCAATTTTGAGCTAAACCCTCAGCTTATTATGATGGTGCAGCAAAACTGCTAGTATTCCGGTCTTCCACAGGAAGAACCTACTGAGTTTTTGGCATAGTTCTTACAAATTGCTGACAGAGTACGTGATAAAGAAGTAGATCAGGATGTCTACAGATTATTACTGTTTCCATTTGCTATAAAAGATCAAGCTAAGAGGTGGTTAGTAACCAACCTACAGCAAGCATAAGAACATGGAAACAGTTATCAGACAAATTCCTGAATTAATATTTCCCTCCAAAAATGGTGACACAGCTAAGGCTAGACATCCAAGGCTATAAACACGAGGATAATGAATCTCTTTATAATGCCTGGGAGAAGTACAGAGAGATGCTAAGGAAATACCCCTCTGAAATGTTTTTAGAATGGGTACAGTTAGACATCTTCTACTACGGGCTTACAAAAAAGGCCTAGATGTCTCTAGACCACCTAGCTGGTGGATCTATACACATGAGGAAGACAATTGAAGAGGCTCAAGAGCTCATTGATACAGTTGCTAGCAATCAGCATCTGTACTTAAGTAGTGATCCTCCATAAAAGAAGAGGCTGAGGCAGTATCCACTGAACTTAGTCCTCCAAAACAAATTGCTGAGCTCAATCAGCAACTATTTTCTATAACAAAATAGTTAGCAGAATTTAAAGAGATGCTACAAGAAACTAAAGATGCTAACCAGAATATGGAAAAACACTTGAATCAAACAAGACAGCAGTTATCTAAACAGATAACAGAAGAATGCCAAGTTGTTCATTTAAGAAGTGGAAAGACATTGTATGTCTCAACTCAAAGTAGCAGGAATCCAAGGAAGGAACATCTGACAGAGGATGACCAAACCACTGCCCAAAATCCCTCTGAGGATAGTAGGAGCCCAGAGAGGAATGATTCTGGTGTTCAAACGCCAGAAAAGGGTGAAAAATTGGCGTTAAACGCCCAATGGATGGCCAATTCTGGCGTCCAAACGCCAGAAAAGGGTGGCAATCTGGCGTTAAACACCCATACAGCACCCAATTCTGGCGTTCAAACGCCAATGGGGGATCAGACACCTATAAGTGCTGATAACAACCCCCTTAGGCAGGCTTCTCCAACGACTTCTGTAGGAAGTAAGCATGCAGCAACTAAGGTTGAAGAATATAAAGCCAAGATGCCTTATCCTCAAAAACTCCGCCAAGCGGAACAGGATAAACAATTTGCCCGCTTTGCAGACTATCTCAGGACTCTTGAAATAAAAATTCCGTTTGCAGAGGCACTTGAGCAAATACACTCTTATGCTAAGTTCATGAAAGAGATCTTAAGTCATAATTAGTATTGGAGAGAAACTGAAAAAGTTTTCCTCATTGAAGAATGCAGTGCAGTCATTCTGAAAAGCTTACCAGAAAAGCTTAAAGATCCCGGAAGCTTTATGATACCTTGCACATTAGAGGATGCTTGTACCAAGACAGCTCTATGTGATCTTGGGGCAAGTATCAACCTAATACCTGCATCCACTATCAAAAAGATTGGTTTGACTGAAGAAGTTAAACCAACCCGAATATGTCTCGAACTTGCTGATGGCTCTATTAAAATACCATCAGGCGTAATTGAGGACATGATTGTGAAGGTTGGGCCATTTACCTTTCCCGCTGACTCTGTAGTTCTGGAAATGGAGGAGCACAAAAGTGCAACTCTCATTCTAGGAAGACATTTCCTAGCAACTGGATGAACCCTCATTGACGTCCAAAAAGGGGAGATAACCCTAAGAGTCAATGAGGATGAGTTTAAGTTGAATGCTGTCAAAGCTATGCAGCATCCAGACACATCAAAAGACTGCATGAGCGCTGATATCATTGACTCCCTGATGGAAGATGTCAATATGACTGAGAGTCTCGAATCAGAGATATAGGACATTTTTAAAGAAGTTCAGCCTGATCTGGAGGAACCAGAGAAAACAAAAGAACCTCTGAAAACTCCTTAGGAAGAGGAGAAGCCTCCTAAACCCGAGCTCAAACCACTACCACCGTCCCTGAAATATGCATTTCTGGGAGAAGAGGACACTTTTTCGGTAATCATAAGCTCTACTTTAGGACCACAGGAAGAGAAGGCATTAATTCAGGTGCTAAGGACACACAAGACAACTCTTGGGTGGTCCATAAGTGATCTTAAGGGCATTAGCCCAGCCAGATGAATGCACAAGATTCTATTGGAGGACGATGATAAGCCAGTGGTTCAACCACAGAGGCAGCTGAATCCAGCCATGAAGGAGGTGGTGCAGAAAGAGGTCACTAAGCTACTAGAGGCTGGGATTATTTATCCCATTTCTGATAGCCCCTGGGTGAGTCCTGTCCAAGTTGTCCCCAAGAAGGGAGGCATAACTGTGGTTCATAATGAAAAGAATGAACTGGTTCCTACAAGAACAGATACAGGGTGGCGTATGTGTATTGACTACAGAAGGCTCAATACAGCCACCAGAAAGGATCATTTTCCTTTACCATTCATAGACCAGATGCTAGAGAGACTAGCAGGTCATGAATATTACTGCTTTTTGGATGGCTATTTAGGTTACAACCAAATTGCAGTAGATCCTCCAGACTAAGAGAAAACAGCATTCACATGTCCATCTAGAGTATTTGCCTACAGAAGGATGCCATTTGGTCTGTGCAATGCACCTGCAACCTTTCAGAGGTGCATGCTCTCTATCTTCTCTGATATGATAGAGAAATTTCTGGAAGTCTTCATGGATGACTTCTTAGTATTTGGAGACTCATTCAGCTCATGTCTTGACCATCTAGTACTTGTTCTGAAAAGATGCCAAGAGACTAACCTGGTTCTAAACTGGGAGAAATGTCACTTTATGGTGACTGAAAGAATTGTCCTTGGGTACAAAATCTCGAACTAGGGAATAGAGGTGGATGATGCGTGCAGAAATTGGCGAATTAAAAATTGTTGATTTATATACGTTGCAAGTATAGTTCCTAACTCGCCAGAAATCTGCCTATCAATTTAGAAAGATGTCACAGAAATATAAAATTAAAATACTAGGAGTATGAATCCCAGGTTGTCTCCCAACGGGTTGCAGAAAAATGTGCTATTTTATCAATCAGAGGTTTTCAAAAAGGTTTGAGTTGAGTAAACAGGAAATTAAATTGGTGAATTTGAATAATGTAAATAAAAGCCTTGACTAGGAGTTGATTAGTTGGAATCCCTATTATTGTTGGAATACTCTCAAGATTAATTGACAATTAAAGGTTGTCATGTTTAGTTATCCTTTACTAGGTAAGGGAAAGTCAAACAAGTTGGAATGCTGCGTCTGTTCACAAGTTGCAATCCACTTAATTAAAAGAGAATGGTGTTAGTGACTAGAAGGCAATCCAACCATAAACCCAATTACAATTTTTCTTTCAAGCTTTCCAACTTAAAGGTTCCTTTCAATCAACTCCCCATCAAGTTAGAGAACTACTCGCTCATTGTGAATATAAAATTCATAGCATATGAAAAGGAATTAAGGAAAGACATTGTAAATAAAAATCAAATAGTCAATAAAAATAAAAGTGATCCTTGTATTAAATAATCCTAAAAATATTCCAATGGTAAAATTAAAAAAAGCAAAGGACATGGAAGAGTAAAGCCAAGTAAAGAAAACAAACTAGAATGACGAAGTCTTGATGAGGTAATAACTCTTCTCAATATCCCAATGCAAAAGTGAGAGAACATTAAAATCCTAAGAACTATGAATGTGCAGAGAAAAAACCTAGGGGAGGAATAAAAACTAGATCTAAAACTAAAACTGTGTAGAATGAGTGTTGTCGTTGGTTTCTGCATGTTCTCTGGCTCTAGTCTGCTGTTCTGGGCCGAAAACTGGGTCAAAATAGGGTCCAAAATCGCCCCCAGCAAATTCTGCAGATTATGCAGATCGCGCATGTCACGCGATCGCGTCGCTCATGCGGACGCATCATTCGCGCTATTCCATGCCGCGCGGTCGCGTCGTCCACGCCTCCACGTCGCTTGTGCTTTTCCATTCCGCGCGGTCGCGTGAGCCATGCGGCCGCGTCACTGCGATTTCTCCTCTTCCACGCAGTCTCGTGAACCATGCGGCCGCGTCACTTCTCGCTGGTTGTCTCCTCAATTTCTTGTGTTCTTTCCATTTTTGCTAGCTTCCTTTCCAATCTCCAACTCATTCATGCCCTATAAAGCCTGAAATGCTTAACACACAGATCACTGCATCGAATGGAATAAAGGAGAAGTAAAATGTATAATTAAAAGTCTCTAGGAAGCAGTTTTCAATCATGTAATAATTTCAGGAAGGAAATATAAATGCATGCTATTTTAATGAATAAGTGGGTAAGTATCATGATAAAACCACACAATTAAACATAATATAAACCATAAAATAGTGGTTTATCAACCTCCCCACACTTAAACATTAGCATGTCCTCATGCTTAATTGAAGGAGATAAAATAAATAAGTATGAACATGTAGAAACTCCTGCAATGTAATGCAATCCTATATATATGAATGCAACTATATGATTCTTGCCCACTTGATCAAAAGTAAATAAGCTCTTCAAAATAATTACAAATCAAATTCCACTAATTCTATCATTATACAGTAAGACAGATAAAGGTGCAAGAAGATAGCTCATGAAAGCAGGGAACATGGAAATTCAAGCATTGAACCCTCACTAATGATGTATGTACGCTCTAATCTCTCTAGTGTATAGGGTAATCACTCTATCCTTCTTTAATCATGCTCTCTAACTTTTGTTTTTCTCCTAACCAATCAACAATAGTTAATATACCAATGCAAACATCATGAGGTCTTTTCAAGGTTGTAATGGGGCCAAGGTAGGGGTAGGGATACCTATATGGTTAAGTGAGCTTATAAATTGAATCTTTAATTAACCCAAGCTTTAACCCAACCTATATATATTTAATGTAACCTTAGAATTCATACCTAGCTACCCAGAATTCTCTTTTTCATTCCATACTCATGTATCAACTTTTTATTTTAATTTTATCATATGTGCATTGATCTTTGAATTCTTAATTCAGCATTGGGGTGATTTTGTCCCCTTATTTATTTATTAATATTATTTTTTGTTAGACATAAAAATAAAAATAAACATAGCTTATCAATGCACAGAGAATTTTAATTCTTATAGTTTCACATGAGTAGGTATCCAAAGTCCCATTGTATTATCATGACACATTCCCTTAATAACTTTTGTTCCCACAATTTCCCATATTTAACTGGCACTCACAATTCTATCTTAAGCTAACCAAAGATTCAATTTGGGATATACAATTGTTTTTCTGCTTAAGGCTAGTAATGTGGTGAAATATAGAACAACGGGATTTAAAGGCTCAAAGTGGTTAACAAAGGTAATTGAAAAGGGTCGGCTTAATTTGGATAAGTGAGTTTAAACAAAAAATGGCCTCAATCATATGCAAGCATACAAATATAATAAATATTGGACATATAGGATGAAACAAAATATAGATTACAATCATAGAGAAGTAAACACACAAGAATAAAATATTTATGGTTAAATAACGTAACCATGCATAAAGGCTCAAATCTTCACAGGTTGTGTGTTCTTTAGCTCAAAAATCATGTTCCAAATACAACTTCAAGCAGATTTATCATAAAAAAATTTTAAAAATTAGTGAAATTTTGTTCCAAAGATAGAGTCTTAGAAGAAACTTATTGTCTTTATAATCAAGTAGAACATGCATGCAACTAACCTATTACTATGCAATTTATCCTATTCTATAAAAGAAAGAAAAT
>NC_029785.2:57275827-57284663 GCF_000816755.2 Arachis ipaensis
AAAAATTAGTGAAATTTTGTTCCAAAGATAGAGTCTTAAAAGAAATTTATTGTCTTTATAATCAAGTAGAACATGCATGCAACTAACCTAAATTTATCCTATTTATCCTATTCTATAAAAGAAAGAAAATCTAACTAAAATATCCTAATTTATTGGTGCTAGGGAAGAGAAATTACCTCCGGAAGTTAGGTACTGACCGACCTCCCCACACTTAAGGCTTTGCACCGTCCTCGGTGCCATCTGTCAGGAACAGGGGTGGGCTGGCGGTAGTATCTCCACGGTCGGGACCATCATAGCTCCCTGTGCTGGTAAAGGAAGTGGAGTCTGGGGTGTCTGAGTCCTTGAAGTGTCCCTTGAGTAGCTCCTTGAGGTGTTTGAATCGGCGCTCGTTACGGCACTCTCTTAACTGCGCTTTCTGTTCTTGCCGATCCAACCTTTCGATTATCTGCTGGAGCAGTGTGTCTGTTGCAGGTGCTTGTGTTGTTGAAGAAGGAATATCTTCAACCAGTGCAGTAGGAAGGCTTGTAGTGGCTGCTGGAGGGCTGAGGTATTTCCCGTTAGGGACATACTGATCATCCCGCGAAAGCATGGCTTTGGTGTCCCCAGCTCTGTAGGAGACTCCGGCTGCTGAGACAAGATCTGAGACTAAAGCGAGAAAAGGTAAGTTGCCCGCAATTTGTACGTGTCCCATGGCATTCCGGATATGTCTTGGTAGATTCAGAGGCTGGTCTGTAAAGATGCACCATAGTAGAATGGCCATGTCCGCAGTGAAAGAGGACCCGTGAGTGCTCGGAAAGACGTAATGGAACATGATCTGTGCCCATACGCGAGCCTCCAAGGTAAGTGCTGAAGCCGATATTCCCTTAGGGCGGGTACGATGGTATCCGTAGATCCAACGGCTGCCAGGTAGTGCGATAACTCTGAGAACAGCTTTCCAGTCAAATTGGTACATCTGGCGCTTGAGTGCGGCTTCTTGAAAGGCGTCAAAGCCTTCTGGAATAGGGGGAAGACCTAAAGCTTTTTGAATGGCCTCTTCTGTAATAGGGATTTGCTTCTGACGGACAAAGACAGACTGCAGGGTAGGCAGGTAGAAGTTAGAGTAGAACTCGACTACCCAAGAAAGATTGACCTGCCTTGGTTGTCTCTGTAGGAAACCCCAATGTCTTTGTTCAATTTGCGGCTCAACAAAAGTAGCAATATTGGGCGGGAGGATAAGAAGGTGTTCGTTGTTGTAGCTCCTTTCAGCCAGGATGGGGAACATCTGCTCATAGTAGCGATTGGGAAATCGCGCAGTGTCCTTTGCTTGAAAGGCTTTCTCTTTTTCATCAACCTTTATGATCCTCTTAACTCTTTTTGTTGAGGGCTTGACTGTAGTTGAAGAAGGCTCTGCCACTAGTGCTCTTTTAGTTCCTCTTCTTGCTGGGGGTTTGGGAGTAGCTTTCTCTTTTCCTTTCTTGGTGGCCATCCTGAAAAAGGGAAGAGAAAGTAAATTAAATTCAAAGAGATATATAGCAAGGAAGAGAACGGAAAAGGTGGTGATGGATGCACATTAAGAGGTAACTGACATTAACACACGCTCATGAGTACATGTGAAAAGTCATCAATGGAAAATAGCTAGTGCATATAATGACAAGTGAATGCAAGGCGTTTATTGGCATGCCGGCAAAGGGCATGAGTAGCATAGATCAAGCATCACGTTGTAGCAAACTATCACGTTTGTATTGACAATTAATTGTAATTAATACAACAGTAAAGGGAGTTTATGAAAAGCAGCATTGAATAGTAGAATAACATAGAGAAGTGCATAATGCCATATGGGCTTTTTCACAAACACATAACATGCATGGTGAATAAGGTATAGAAAGTATTAAAGTGAACATGCAAGCAACCCTTTTAAAGAAAATAATATATAATTGCCAAACAATTTGCAACAATCCACAAGCATATAATGAAGAATAATGACTCAAATAAAATTCTAACACCATGTAAAAAGGAAAGAAGAAGAAAGAAAATATGGATAATGAAAAGACTAATTTTTGAAAGAAAAGAAAATAACATATAAAATAAGAAGAATGATAGAAAAGGAAAGAGGGAAGAAGAAAATAAAACCTTGTTAATGGAGGTGAAAGAGAGAGAGAGAGAGAGAAAGAGGAGATAGAAGGAAGAAGGGAGAAGGAAGAAATAAGGAGGGAAAAGAAAATTAGGATTTGGAGAGGAGAAAGATAAGATATTTTGGCAATTAAGGTTGAGCTGTGCGGCGCAAGCGACGCGGCCGCATGGGGCACGCGTTCGCGCGATTGCGCTTTAGTTCAAGTGAAGCAGTCGCGTCGGTCACGCGGTCGCGTGACCCATGTTGTGCTTCTGGCGCGAGTGCAACCTCGCGCCTACACAACTCTCTGTTCGAATTGGTATATTTGCCAAATTTGGGGTGACGCGATCGCGTGGGGCATGCGATCGCATGAGTGGGCTTCAGAAGGGAACGACGTGGACGCGTGGGCCATGCGTCCACCTGGGTAGAATTGTGCATTCAGCACCAATCCAGCACCACTCTCGCACAATAATTCGTTGTGCACCCTTTTTTTGTCGAAAATCAGGGCACGGGACCGCGTGGGTCACGCGGTCGCGTGGGAGGCCATTATGCCCATACGACGTGGCCGCATGGGTCGAATTGTGCCACTGGCACGCCTTCAGCCACGCTCCAGCGTGACTCTCTGTTCGTTTTTTTTCTCCCCTCTCCTTGCGACGCGGACGTGTCGCTGATGCGGTCGCGTCGCGTGGCTTTTTTTTAATTATTATTATTAATTAAGAATATGCAAATGCAGATGCACGAAAGTACTGATAAAGAGAAGAGTTATTGAATATGAAAAACTAAAAATAAAGAAAAGAACGATCATACCATGGTGGGTTGTCTCCCATCTAGCACTTTGCTTTAACGTCCGTAAGTTGGACGCTCCACTAGCTCAATCTTCTGCTATGTGGGGATCTTCCAAGAGGAAGATCTCAAGCTCCTTGTTTTTCGGCATCTTCTCGCCATGGTATAGCTTCAGGCGTTGTCCATTAACTTTGATAAGTTCAGAACTTGAAGGATGACTTAGGTGATAAACTTCGTACGGTTCGGCCTTCTCTACTCTGTATGGACCTTCCCATCTTGATCTCAACTTACCTGGCATGAGCCTCAGTCAAGATTTGTAAAGGAGGACTAAATCTCCAGGTTGGAACTCTTTTTTCTTGATGTGCTGATCATGTGCAGCCTTCATCTTCTCTTTGTATAGTCTTGAGTTCTCATAAGGTTCTAGGCGAAGGCTCTCCAGTTCTTGCAGTTGCAACTTCCTTTCAGCTCCGGCTTTCTCAATTCCCATATTGCACTCCTTGACTGCCCAAAAGGCTCTGTGCTCTACTTCAACTAGGAGATGACAAGCTTTTCCATAAACTAAGTGGAAAGAACTCATCCCAATGGGTGTTTTGTATGCTGTTCTATATGCCCAGAGTGCATCTTGTAGCCTGGTGCTCTAGTATTTTCTATGAGGTTTGACCATCTTCTGCAAGATACGCTTTATTTCTCTGTTTGACACCTCGGCTTGCCCATTGGTCTGAGGATGGTATGCTGTCGCAACCTTATGAATTATCCCATGCTTCTTCATCAATCTTGTTAGTCTCCTGTTACAAAAATGGGTGCCTTGATCGCTCACGATTGCTCGTGGTGATCCAAAGCGACAAATAATATGGTTTCTCACAAAGGAAACAACAGTGTTAGCATCATCAGTGCGGGTAGGAATTGCTTCCACCCATTTGGAAACGTAATATATAGCTAACAATATATAAAAATAACCATTAGAATTTGTAAATGCCCCAAACATAAAAAATTTCACAGAAAAGCATAATTTGTTGAGGCATCTCATCCCTCCTGGATATATTACCAAATTTTTGGCATGGGAGACAGGATTTACAAAACTCAGCAGCATCTCTAAAAAGAGTAGGCCACCAGAATCTACAGTCTAAGATCTTTCTAGCTGTTCATTGAGGGCCAAAATGCTCTCCACTCTCAGATGAGTGACATATAATTGGACTGGGCAGTGTCTAAAGTCTTAGACGCATAAGCAATAACAAAAGGATCCTTACCTTCACGCTGAGCCAGCGCTACTCCTACTGCATGGTTGGAAGCATCGCACATGATTTCAAACGGCTGGCTCCAGTCTGGTCCTCTTACAATTGGGGCTTGAGTCAGGGCGGCCTTCAGCTTATCAAACGCTTGTTTGCAATCCTCAATGAACTCGAACTCAATATCTTTCTGCAGTAATCTGGACAAGGGAAGTGCTACCTTACTAAAATCCTTAATAAATCTCCTGTAAAAACCTGCATGGCCAAGGAACAAACAGACTTCCCTCACAGAGGAGGGGTAAGGTAAACTATAAATAACATTCACCTTTGCTGGGTCTACAGAAATGCCATTATTAGATACCACATGTGCTAATACAATCCCTTGTTTTACCATAAAATGACATTTTTCAAAATTCAATACAAGGTTTGTATTAACACATCTATCTAATACTCTAGATAATCCATCTAAGCAAAGGCTAAAAGAATCACCATAAACGCTAAAATCATCCATAAAAACCTCCATATAGTCCTCAATAAGATCAGAGAAAAGACTCATCATGCACTGTTGGAAAGTAGCTGGTGCATTGCACAAGCCAAAGGGCATTCTCTTGTAAGCATAAGTCCCAAAAGGACATGTAAAAGTGGTCTTTTCCTGATCCTCAGGAGCTATATGAATCTGAAAATAACCTGTGTAACCATCTAAAAAACAATAATGTGATTTACCTGACAGGCGATCCAGCATTTGATCAATGAATGGAAGTGGGTAGTGATCCTTACGGGTGGCTTGGTTGAGACGCTTGTAATCAATGCAGACTCTCCAAGCATTCTGAACTCTAGTTGCTATGAGCTCTCCATGCTCATTCTTCACTGTAGTGACTCCAGACTTCTTGGGCACCACTTGTACTGGGCTAACCCATTCACTATCTGAAATAGGATGGATGATACCTGCTTCCAACAGTCTGGTCACTTCCTTTTTGACAACTTCCAAGATAGTGAAATTCAATCTTCTTTGGGGTTGACGGACAGGTCTTGCTCCCTCTTCTAAAAATATTCTGTGCTCACATACTTGAGGGTTGATGCCTACTATGTCTGCCAAACTCCACCCAATTGCCTTCTTGTGCCTCCTCAGTACATCAAGTAACTGCTCTTCTTGTTGAGAAGTGAGTTCCCTTGCAATGATAACGGGAAACTGATGCCAGGGCATTTTGGCCAGTTTCACTGACCTTTTCTTTACTATTTTTAGGGTAGTTTCATGCATTTCCTTAGAAAATAAGCTAGTTTTGGGTAGATATTCACTTATATCTTGACTCAAGCATACATTGTGCACTTTACATGATTTCATGAGCATTTTACATGAATTTAATGACAAATTGGATGTTGTATTTCCCATGACTTGGACTAGAACTTTGATGCACTCTATTGCTTGATTTTAGGACAAAGGAAGCAAGGAAGAACCACGTTAGCAGCCACGTTAATCTAATTAACGTAACTCCTAACGTGGAATGGGATTAACTTGCAAAGTTAATGAGAAAAGAAATCGCCAATAACGCTTTTGAAACTATCATTGCCCACGTTAAGAGTCACGTTAACTAAGTTAACGTGAACTCTAACGTGGAGGAAAGGAAATGGAGCCAACATTAGTGACACTTACCTTTGTCACTAACGTTGGACCAAGCTCATAAGTGGCCACGTTCAGAGCCACGTTAACTTAGTTAACGTGGCTCCTTAACGTAGGCTTGCCAATCTTCGAGAACGTTAGTGACACTTACCTTTGTCACTAACGTTGGACCAAGCTCATAAGTGGCCACGTTCAGAGCCACGTTAACTTAGTTAACGTGGCTCCTTAACGTAGGCTTGCCAATCTTCGAGAACGTTAGTGACACTTACCTTTGTCACTAACGTTGGACCAAGCTCATAAGTGGCCACGTTCAGAGCCACGTTAACTTAGTTAACGTGGCTCCTTAACGTAGGCTTGCCAATCTTCGAGAACGTTAGTGACACTTACCTTTGTCACTAACGTTGGACCAAGCTCATAAGTGGCCACGTTCAGAGCCACGTTAACTTAGTTAACGTGGCTCCTTAACGTAGGCTTGCCAATCTTCGAGAACGTTAGTGACACTTACCTTTGTCACTAACGTTGGACCAAGCTCATAAGTGGCCACGTTCAGAGCCACGTTAACTTAGTTAACGTGGCTCCTTAACGTAGGCTTGCCAATCTTCGAGAACGTTAGTGACACTTACCTTTGTCACTAACGTTGGACCAAGCTCATAAGTGGCCACGTTCAGAGCCACGTTAACTTAGTTAACGTGGCTCCTTAACGTAGGCTTGCCAATCTTCGAGAACGTTAGTGACACTTACCTTTGTCACTAACGTTGGACCAAGCTCATAAGTGGCCACGTTCAGAGCCACGTTAACTTAGTTAACGTGGCTCCTTAACGTAGGCTTGCCAATCTTCGAGAACGTTAGTGACACTTACCTTTGTCACTAACGTTGGACCAAGCTCATAAGTGGCCACGTTCAGAGCCACGTTAACTTAGTTAACGTGGCTCCTTAACGTAGGCTTGCCAATCTTCGAGAACGTTAGTGACACTTACCTTTGTCACTAACGTTGGACCAAGCTCATAAGTGGCCACGTTCAGAGCCACGTTAACTTAGTTAACGTGGCTCCTTAACGTAGGCTTGCCAATCTTCGAGAACGTTAGTGACACTTACCTTTGTCACTAACGTTGGACCAAGCTCATAAGTGGCCACGTTCAGAGCCACGTTAACTTAGTTAACGTGGCTCCTTAACGTAGGCTTGCCAATCTTCGAGAACGTTAGTGACACTTACCTTTGTCACTAACGTTGGACCAAGCTCATAAGTGGCCACGTTCAGAGCCACGTTAACTTAGTTAACGTGGCTCCTTAACGTAGGCTTGCCAATCTTCGAGAACGTTAGTGACACTTACCTTTGTCACTAACGTTGGACCAAGCTCATAAGTGGCCACGTTCAGAGCCACGTTAACTTAGTTAACGTGGCTCCTTAACGTAGGCTTGCCAATCTTCGAGAACGTTAGTGACACTTACCTTTGTCACTAACGTTGGACCAAGCTCATAAGTGGCCACGTTCAGAGCCACGTTAACTTAGTTAACGTGGCTCCTTAACGTAGGCTTGCCAATCTTCGAGAACGTTAGTGACACTTACCTTTGTCACTAACGTTGGACCAAGCTCATAAGTGGCCACGTTCAGAGCCACGTTAACTTAGTTAACGTGGCTCCTTAACGTAGGCTTGCCAATCTTCGAGAACGTTAGTGACACTTACCTTTGTCACTAACGTTGGAGATGGCTAGCACAGCCACGTTAAAGGGCACATTAACCTAGTTAACGTGGACTCTAACGTGGGAGCTAGGGGCACATGGGAACGTTAGTGACAAAGGTAAGTGTCACTAACGTTCTCGAAGATTGGCAAGCCTACGTTAAGGAGCCACGTTAACTAAGTTAACGTGGACTCTAACATAGGGAAGGAGGAAGCTTCTCAACGTTATTGGGAAAGGTAAGTCCCAATAACGTGTGCGAAGGACAAAGAGGCAACGTTAGTGGTAACGTTTGTGCTACTAACGTTGAGGTTAACGTGGCTCTTACTTGGGTGAGGAACGTTAGTGAAAAAGGTGATTGTCACTAACGTTCTAGAACCCATATTTTCACTGAACGTTAACACCACTAACGTCCTGAGCTAAAGTCTCTGCCCACTTCACACTTTCTCTCTGCAAGTAAAACTAAGCCCAATGAAGAAGATAACTGCTTCAAACTCAAGATCCAAAGGCCCATACCCAAGACTTGAAGAGCCAACTAGAAGATCAGAAGAGTAGTATATATAGGAGTAGCTTTGAATTAAAAAAGGATTTGGAAATTATAGGGAGCCTCTTGGCATAGAACTACACTCTATATTTTACTTTCTCTGCACTTCTAGTTTCATCATGTATTCTCCATCTTCATTTTCATTTTCCAGAGCTATGAACAACTAAACCCCTTTCATTGGGTTAGGGAGCTCTGTTGTAATTTGATGGATCAATACTAGTTTTCATTATTCTTCTTCTATCTTTTCTCTTGATTTTACTTGAAAGCTTTCGATCTTCATCCAATTGGGTAGTTATCTTGGAAAAGAAGCTATTCAAACTTGGATCTCTTCTGAACCTTGAAAGAGGAATGAAGAGATCATGCTAGAAATGCTTTCTCATGCTGGACCAAATTGGGTTTGGATGGATATGTGACTATAATCCTCTCAACACCTGATTTGGGAAATGCATGTGGTATAATCAGTGATCATACTTCATCTCTTCTCATGAGCAATTGACCAAGGAATTAGCTATTGATCAAGATTTGAGAGATTAAATTACAAGAAATTGTAATTCAATCAATTAAGATTGCCAAGGAGATCAATGAGTGCATTGATTGAGGAAGAGATGAAAATGAAATTGATCCGAAGAATGCAACAACTCCTGAGCCCAATGAACCCCCCATTTCTGATCTTACCCATTCTCTTTAATTTCTATCATTTACTTTTATGAGCAATTACCCCATTACCATTTAAGATTCTGCAATTTACTTTCCGTCATCTACATTCAGCTCTTTATTTCTAGCATTTACTTTTCTGTTATTTACTTTCCCGCCATTTAATTTTCTGCAAACATCAAATCAAATTCTGGTTCGCTCAACTAGAACATTCCTCTAATTAAAGTTGCTTGATCAATCAATCC
>NC_029785.2:57286631-57298449 GCF_000816755.2 Arachis ipaensis
TTTCTCTCTGCAAGTAAAACTAAGCCCAATGAAGAAGATAACTGCTTCAAACTCAAGATCCAAAGGCCCATACCCAAGACTTGAAGAGCCAACTAGAAGATCAGAAGAGTAGTATATATAGGAGTAGCTTTGAATTAAAAAAGGATTTGGAAATTATAGGGAGCCTCTTGGCATAGAACTACACTCTATATTTTACTTTCTCTGCACTTCTAGTTTCATCATGTATTCTCCATCTTCATTTTCATTTTCCAGAGCTATGAACAACTAAACCCCTTTCATTGGGTTAGGGAGCTCTGTTGTAATTTGATGGATCAATACTAGTTTTCATTATTCTTCTTCTATCTTTTCTCTTGATTTTACTTGAAAGCTTTCGATCTTCATCCAATTGGGTAGTTATCTTGGAAAAGAAGCTATTCAAACTTGGATCTCTTCTGAACCTTGAAAGAGGAATGAAGAGATCATGCTAGAAATGCTTTCTCATGCTGGACCAAATTGGGTTTGGATGGATATGTGACTATAATCCTCTCAACACCTGATTTGGGAAATGCATGTGGTATAATCAGTGATCATACTTCATCTCTTCTCATGAGCAATTGACCAAGGAATTAGCTATTGATCAAGATTTGAGAGATTAAATTACAAGAAATTGTAATTCAATCAATTAAGATTGCCAAGGAGATCAATGAGTGCATTGATTGAGGAAGAGATGAAAATGAAATTGATCCGGAGAATGCAACATCTCCTGAGCCCAATGAACTCCCCATTTCTGATCTTACCCATTCTCTTTAATTTCTGTCATTTACTTTTATGACCAATTACCCCATTCCCATTTAAGATTTTACTTTTTACTTTCCGTCATCTACATTCAGCTCTTTATTTCTAGCATTTACTTTTCTGTTATTTACTTTCCCGCCATTTAATTTTCTACAATTCTCAACCCAAATTCTGATTCGCTCAACTAGAACATTCCTCTAATTAAAGTTGCTTGATCAATCAATCCCTGTGGGATTCGACCTCACTCTATTGTGAGTTTTTACTTGACAACAAATTCGGTACACTTGCCGAAGGAAATTTGTTATGAGACAAGTTTTCCGTGCATCAAGTTTATGGCGCCGTTGCCGGGGATTGATTGTGCATCAACAATGATTAAATTAGAAGATAACTAGATTGAGCATTTTTGTTTTGTTTGATTTAATTTTCTATTTGAGTAATTTACTTTTAGTTTTAGTTAATTCCTTCCCTTCCCCCTACTTTTTCGTTTTTAGTTATTTACCATTCATTTCACTAACCCACTAACTGTTTGATATATTGCATCACTCACACTAACAGTAATTCTAACAGAATACTTTCTGCATTTACTTTCCTTGCTTGTGCTTTGTTGGTTGTATGACAGGGAGAAGAAGCGGGGCTTCAACTTCCTTTGATTCTGAAACTGAGAGAACCTTCTTTAGATTAAGGAGGGAAGCAAGAGGAAAAAGAGTAGTTGGTGCCGAGGAAGAGGAGGAATACTTTGAACCAAACATGGAAGACAACATGGAAAACCATCATGAAGAAGAGGCTCACAACCATGGTGGAGGAGGTCGAGCAAATCATGCTGGGAAGGATAGAAGAGTTTTAGGCTCTTACATCAATCCAAACCCAGGAAACTGTGGAAGTAGCATTCAAAAGCCAACCATCCATGCCAACAATTTTGAACTGAAGCCACAGTTCATCACCCTTGTTCAGAACAACTGTTCGTTCGGAGGAGGTGTTCAAGAAGACCCCAATCAACATCTAACCACCTTCCTGAGAATATGTGACACAGTAAAGTCTAATGGTGTTCATCCTAACGCCTATAGACTGCTCTTATTTCCATTCTCACTCAAGGATAAGGCAGCCAAGTGGCTGGAGTCTTTCCCGAATGAGAGCTTGACAACCTGGGAAGATGTGGTGAACAAATTCTTAGCAAGATTTTACCCTCCTCAACGAATCAATAGGCTGAGAGCTTAGGTCCAAACTTTCAGGCAACAAGATGGTGAGACTCTTTATGAAGCATGGGAGAGGTTTAAGGACCTAACAAGGAGGTGCCCACCAGATATGTTCAACGAATGGGTGCAGCTGCACATTTTCTATGATGGCCTGTCATATGAATTAAAGAAGGCAGTAGACCATTCATCCGGAGGATCTTTGAACAAGAAGAAGACCATTGAGGAAGCCATAAATGTCATTGAAACAGTAGCAGAGAATGATTATTTCTATGCTTCTGAAAGAGGCAACACTAGAGGAGTAATGGAGATAAACAATGTAGATGCTCTGCTGGCCCAAAACAAGCTCATTACCCAGCAGCTGATTGACCTCACCAAGAAGATGGAGAGGAAGCAAGTAGCAGCAATCACTAATTCATCAACAACCCAAGAAGGAGTGAATGAAGAAGCAGAGGGTAGTCAGGAGCAAGCCAACTACATTGGGAATTCACCTAGGCAAAACCATGATCCATACTCTAAGACCTATAACCCTGGATGGAGGAATCACCCAAACTTTGGGTGGGGAAATCAACAAGACCAAGGCCTAGATCAAAGACGTTCAAATCCCAACAACAATGCAGCCCACCAACATTTCACATCTAGACCATATCAACACCCCCATAACAACACCTCTCCACATTCATATCAAAACCAAAATAACTTACCTCATCCTTCCACCTCTAATCCCAATCTACCATCATTTGATGACAGACTCTCAAGGATTGAGAATCTACTTGAAGACATAGGTAAAGAGATTCAAGACAGTAAAGCGTTCTGAGAAGAAGTGATGTCCAATATGCAGAACCAGGATGCTGCCATCAAGAAACTTGAGACACAAATTGGCTACTTATTCAAGCAAATCCCCAGCCACAACCTTCGCAGTAATACTAACTCAACTAAAAGGGAGGAGTGTCAGGCTATTACCCTTCGGAGTGGGAAGGAACTGAAGGAAATCCCCTAGAAACCACAAAAAGAGGACTCAAATAAAGAGGAAAAAGAGCAAGACGAAGCTCGAGTTCCCACTTTGAGTTCACAAAAAGGGGAAGAAGTGCTGAAGCCAGACGTCCCAAGAGTCCCATACCCTCAGCAATTAAAGAAGAAGGGAGATGACAATCAGTTTTCGAGATTTTTGGAAATCTTCAAGAAACTGCAAATCAACATACCCTTTGCTGAAGCAATAGAACAAATGCCACTCTACGCCAAATTCTTGAAAGAGCTCATGACTAAGAAGAGAAGCTGGAAGAACAACGAGACTGTGATACTAACCAAAGAATGTAGTGCTATCATTCAGCACAAACTGCCCCAGAAATTGTAGGATCCTGGGAGTTTTCAGATCCCTTGTATTATAGGGGAAATCACAGTGGAGAAAGCTCTTTGTGACTTAGGAGCCAGCTTCAATTTGATGTCAGTAGCTATGATGAGGAAGATGAAGATAGAGGAGGCTAAACCAACAAAAATGGCCTTACAGTTGGCAGACAGATCGTTCAAGTTCCCTCATGGCGTAGTAGAGGATTTGCTGGTGAAAGTGAGAGACTTCCTATTCCCGACAGACTTCGTAGTGCTGGACATGCAGGAGGAAGCCAAGACCTCCATTATCCTGGGAAGGCCGTTCTTGGCCACTGCTGGAGCTGTCATTGATGTCCAAAAAGGTGATCTCACCCTGAGATTACACAATGAAAAGATGACAATCAATGTGTTCAAGGCCATGAGTTACCCACAAGAACAACTGGGGGAATGTATGAGGTTGGACTCACTTGAAGAGGAAGTGAAGGAGAGTTTTGAAGAAGAAGAGTCTGAAGAGCCCGAAAGAGTAATAGAGGAAGAGTGTACATCAAGTAAAGAGGTTACAACAACAGAAATTGGCATACCAGGTGCACCAAAGGAAGAGAACGAAAAGTCAGAAGAACCTAAACTTGAACTCAAAGCACTGCCACCCACTCTCAAATATGCATACTTAGGAGAAAATGAAAATTACCCAGTGATCATAAGCTCATGCCTCAACAAAGATCAAGAGGATGAACTGATCAAAGTACTGCGACAGCACAAGGATGCCATTGGATGGACCCTTGCTGACTTGAAGGGACTCAGTTCAGCCATATGCATGCATAAGATACTGTTGGAAGATGATGCCAAACCATCCATTCAATCCCAGAGAAGGCTGAACCCAATCATGAAGGAAGTGGTACAGAAGGAGGTTATGAAGCTATGGCAGGAAGGAGTCATCTACCCAATCTCGGACAGCCCCTGGGTCAGCCCCGTGCATGTCGTCCCAAAAAAGGGAGGAATTACCGTGGTTCCCAATGAGAAGAACGAACTAATTCCTACAAGGACAGTCACATGATGGCGGATGTGCATAGACTACAAGAAGCTCAATGAGGCTACACGAAAAGATCATTTCCCCCTTCCATTCATGGATCAGATGTTGGAAAGACTCGCAGAGCACGCATATTATTGTTTTCTCGATGGTTATTCAGGATATAACCAAATAGTGGTTGATCCCAGGGATAAAGAGAAAACCTCATTCACTTGCCCATATGGAGTGTTTGCCTACAGGCGCATGCCATTTGGGCTATGTAATGCACCTGTGACTTTCTAACGCTGCATGCTTTCTATCTTTTTAGATATGATAGAAAAATTCATTGAAGTTTTTATGGATGATTTCTCGGTATTCGGAGATTCCTTCCCTAGTTGCCTACATCACCTCGCCTTGGTATTGAAAAGATGCCAAGAGACCAATCTGGTCTTGAACTAGGAGAAATGTCACTTTATGGTGACAGGAGGAATAGTCCTTGGTCACAAAGTTTCTAACCAAGGCATTGAGGTTGACAGAGCTAAAGTAGAACTTATTAAAAAATTGCCTCCACCCAGTGATGTCAAGGCAATTAGGAGCTTTTTGGGGCATGCTAGTTTTTATAGAAGGTTTATTAAAGATTTTTCAAAGATAGCCAAGCCCTTAAGCAATCTCCTTGTATCTGATACACCATTTATCTTTGATGAAACATGCATGTTAGCCTTTGAAAATTTGAAAATGAGGTTGTCCTCTGCTCCTATCATTTCCCCACCTGATTGGAATTTACCATTTGAATTGATGTGTGATGCATCTGATTTTGCAGTTGGGGCAGGGTTAGGACAGAGGAAAGACAACTTAGTCCATGTGATATACTATGCTAGCAAAGTCCTTAATGATACTCAAAGAAATTATACCACTACTGAAAAGGAGTTACTAGCAATAGTTTTTGCATTTGACAAGTTTAGATCATACCTCATTGGTACTAAAGTGATTGTTTTTACAGATCACACAGCACTTAAATATTTGTTTGCTAAGAAAGAATCAAAACCAAGACTAATAAGATGGATCTTATTGCTGCAGGAATTCAATATTGAAATCAGAGACAAGAAAAGAGTGGAGAACAAGGTAGCAGATCACCTCTCCAGGATTCCTCATGATAAAGATGGAGCACATGATACAAGTGTGAACGAGCTCTTCCCTAATGAGCAGTTGATGACAGTTCACAAAGTACCATTGTTCGCAGACATTGCCAACTTCAAGGCAACTGGGGCCTTACCTCCAGAGATCAATAAACATCAAAAAAGGAAGCTCATGAATGATGCAAAATACTTTGTCTGGGATGAGCCATATCTCTTCAAGAAGTGTTCAGATGGAATCCTTAGGAGATGTGTTTCGGAAGAAGAAGGACGAGAGGTCCTATGGAATTGCCACGGCTCATGCTATGGAGGCCACTTTGGAGGGGACAGAACTGCAACAAAGGTGTTACAAAGCGGATTCTTTTGGCCCACCCTTTTCAAGGATGCCAAAGAACTAGTAAAGAGCTGCAATGAATGCCAAAGATCTGGAAACTTGCCCAAAAGAAATGAGATGCCACAAAATTTCATCTTGGAATTGGAATTATTTGATGTGTGGGGAATCGATTTCATGGGACCATTCCCAACCTCATATGCAAACAAGTACATCTTGGTAGCAGTGGATTACGTTTCCAAGTAGGTAGAGGCTATTACAACCCCAATGAATGATAACAGGGTGGTCATGAACTTCCTCAGGAAGAATATCTTTAGCCGATTTGGAGTCCCACGAGCACTCATCAGTGATGGAGGGAGCCATTTTTGTAACAGACCACTAGAAGCTCTTCTCCTACGATATGGGGTAAAACACAAGGTAGCCATGCCTTACCATCCCCAAACAAGTGGACAAACTGAGATATCCAACAGAGAGCTAAAGAGGATTCTGGAAAAGACTGTGGGTGCATCAAGAAAGGATTGGTCGAAGAAGCTGGATGATGCTCTTTGGGCATACAGAACAGCATTCAAAACACCACTTGGAATGTCCCCATATCAACTAGTGTATGGGAAAGCTTGTCATTTACCACTGGAGCTGGAACACAAAGCTCTCTGGGCTATCAAGATACTAAATTTTGACAGCATTGCTGCTAGTGCAAAGAGGATCTTGCAGCTACAAGAGATGGAGGAATTCAGGTAACAAGCCTATGAAAATACCAAGATGTATAAAGAGAAGGCAAAGAAAAGACATGACCTGCATCTTGCACCCAGGAGTTTCGAAAAGGGGCAGCGAGTACTTCTTTACAATTCCAAATTGAGACTGTTCCCAGGAAAACTCAAATCAAGGTGGTCCGCCCTTTTTCTTGTCACAAAAGTTTCGCCATATGGACACATCGAAATCATGGATGAAGGTTCAGAGAGGACTTTTACAGTGAACAGACAAAGACTCAAGCATTATCTGGGCAACATGGGAGAAAACCCCAGAGTACAGTATCATCTCAGGTAAAGGAGGAATCTTCGAGCTAGCGATGGTAAAAGAGCGCTCTGTTGGGAGGCAACCCAACCTCAGGTAGTTTTCTTTTCAGCTTTATTTCAATAAAGGTCACAAGCTGTTTCCCCTGTATTGCGAGGAGCTAAGTTTGGTGTTTCACACCAACACAATCCAAGAGTGAAAGTGTAATTCTAAGTTTGGTGTTCCACCAAAGGATATTAGTTAGAATCACACCCCACTCCCAAAGAACATTGCCAGCTCCAACCAATCAAGGGAAACCACTTAGATGTAGTTAGACTTTAGGTAATCATTGTTTTGTTAATAACAAGATATGAGGTTCTCTGCATATATGCAATGTTTTGCACCGAGCAAGGAACTAAGTTTGGTGTTCACACACCAAATTAAAGTCAGAAGTCACAAGCATACATGCAAGCTAACTATTTCTCAAGTGCTTTGGGAACAAGCAACTTCCAATAACTTTGCAGGAATCTTATGAGGAAATGGTGCACCTTCACCCAAGGAAGTGAGGTAGCAAGGACTAGGATGATGACAAAAAAAAGAGGGGAACTAGAAATCATCACCCGAAGGTTGTATTATTACTTAATTCCATTGTACTTAGAATGTTGAAAATTGGAAGTCCGAATGCACTTTTGATCAATAGTGACTCATTAATTGGAACCTTTTTCAATTTTGTCTTTTAAGTTTTGTGTTGAAGAGGTCTATGCTTGCTAGTCTTTATGTCACTGCATCATCACTAGGCTTACTTGTATGCTTGTTCCTTTAAATCAAATAAAAAGAGAATGAGTGTTTTCAAAAGACCAGAGAGGAGTTCATACTATAGAGTAAGTTCATGAGTTTATGGTATAGTCATAAGTTAGCTAAGTTGGTTCAACCACCAGGTGGGAAGACAACTATCTGTCATGAATACTATGCTTTGAATACACCCCATGAGACTAGCTAAATAAGAAGATCCTAATAAGAAAAAGGGAAAGAACAAATAAAGGTTGAAAAATAAAAGAAAAAAGAGTAAGCAATAAGGCTAGGCACCAATGGTTTTAATTTTGAGGCATGTGTCTGTGGTTCTCCTGTGTGAGGGATCTACTTAGATGAATAAGCTCTTAGGGGTGCCTTATCACTTGGTAACTTGGGTTAACTAACTCGGGATTATCAGCTGAAAGTCCACTATCAAGAGTAACCTTCACTACAGAGCATTTAGTAACCCAAAAAGGTGCTGGACACCAAGGTCTCAAGAAAAGAAAATAAATAAACTATATGCCTGTGGTGTGTATGTATGGGGAAAAGAGACTTGAGGGAGTAAGTCCGTAGGGGTGTCTTAACACCTAGCACCTTGAACCAACTGGTTCGGGAGTGTTGGCTGAAAGCTTATCTTAAAGAGTCGCCCCCTTACAGAGCATTTATACCCTCCATTGGAGTTAGTAGTTTTGAGTTGAATTCTCAGCTCATTATCATGGTGCAGCAAAGTTGTCAGTATTCTGGTCTTCCACAGGAAGAACCTACAAAGTTTCTGGCACAGTTTTTACAAATTGCTGACACAGTACATGATAAAGAAATAGATCAGGATGTCTACAGACTATTACTGTTTCCATTTGCTGTATAAGATCAAGCTAAGAGGTGGTTGAATAACCAACCTAAGGCCAGCATAAGGACATGGAAACAGCTGACAGAAAAATTCCTGAATCAATATTTCCCTCCAAAAAGGATGACACAGCTAAGGCTGGACATCCAAGGCTTTAAACAAGGAGATAATGAATCTCTTTATGATGCCTGGGAGAGATACAGAGAGATGCTACGAAAATGCCCCTCTGAAATGTTTTCAGAGTGGGTTCAATTAGACATCTTCTACTATGGGCTTGCAGAAGGAGCCCAGATGTCTCTAGATTACTCAGCTGGTGGATCTATCCACATGAGAAAGAAAATTGAAGAGGCTCAAGAGCTCATTGATACAGTTGCCAGGAATCAGCATCTGTACCTAAGCAGCAACCCTTCCATGAATGAAGGGGTTAAAACAGTAACTGCTGAACTCAGTCCTGTAAAACAAGCTGCTAAATTCAATCAGCAATTGGACTTTCTAACAAAGCAGCTAGCCAAATTTAAAGACAGGTTACAAGAGACAAGGATGGCTAATATACATATGGACGAACAGTTTAAGCAAACAAAGCAGCAGCTGTCAAGGCAAATAGCAGAAGAATGCCAAGCAGTTCAACTAAGAAGTGGGAAAACATTAAATACCCCACCTCAAGGCAGCAAAAAGCTTAGAAATGAGCAAACCACCCAAAATTCACCTGAGGACAGTAAGAGCCCAGGGAAAAATAATTCTGGCGCTAAAAGGCCAGAAAAATGGTGGAAGGCTGGCGCTGAACGCCCAGACCATGGCCAAAACTGGCGTACAACGCCAGAAACAAAGCAGGATTGGCGTTCAACGCCAGAAATGGGCAAGGATCTGGCGTTGAACGCCCAAAATGGGCAGGATCTGGCGCTGAACGCCCAAAAGGGGCACAATTCTGGCGTTCAAACGCCAGGAACAGACAAGGAGTTGGCTTCTCACGTCACTCCAGCTTCGAACTCTGGCACTCAATTGCCAGTGAGGGATCAGACACACACAAGTGCTGATGACAACCCCTCTAAAAAGGCTTCTTCAACCACTTCTGTAGGCAATAAACCTGCAGCAACTAAGGTTGAAGAATATAAAGCCAAGATACCTTATCCTCAAAAACTCCGGAAAGAGGAGCAGGATAAGCAATTTGCTCACTTTGCAGATTATCTCAGGACTCTTGAAATAAAGATTCCATTTGCAGAAGCACTTGAGCAAATACCTTCTTATGCCAAGTTCATGAAAGAGATCTTGAGTCATAAAAAGGATTGGAGAGAAACAGAAAAAGTTCTCCTCACTGAAGAATGCAGTGCAGTCATTCTGAAGAGCTTTCCTGAAAAGCTTAAAGACCCTGGGAGTTTTCTGATACCATGCATATTAGAAGATAATTGCACCAAGACAGCTTTATGTGATCTTGGGGCAAGCATCAACCTAATACCTGCATCCACTATCGGGAAGCTTGGCTTAACTGAAGAAGTTAAATCAACCCGGATATGTCTCCAACTTGCTGATGGTTCCACTAAATACCCATCAGGCGTGATTGAAGACATGATTGTCAGAGTTGTGCCATTCGCCTTTCCCACTGACTTTGTTGTGCTGGAAATGGAGGAGCACAAGAGTGCTACTCTCATTCTAGGAAGACCCTTCCTAAAAACTGGACGATCCCTCATTGACGTCCAACAGGGAGAAATAACCCTGAGAGTCAATGATGATGAGTTCAAGCTGAACGCTGTCAAAGCCATGCAGCATCCAAACACATCAAAAGACTGCATGAAAGTTGATCTTATTGACTCTTTGGTAGAAGAGATCAACATGGCTGAGAGTCTTGAATCAGAGTTGGAAAACATCTTTAAAGATGTTCAGCCTGATTTAGAAGATTCAGAGGACATGAAAGAGCCTCTAAATTTCTTTTGGAAGAGGAGAAACCTCCTAAACCAGAGATCAAGCCATTACCACCATCCTTGAAATATGCGTTTCTGGGAGAAGGTGACACTTTTCCAGTGATCATAAGCTCTGCTTTAAATTCACAGGAAGAGGAGGCACTTATTCAAGTGCTAAGAACACACAAGACAGCTCTTGGGTGGTCTATAGGTGACCTTAAGGGCATAAGCCCAGCTAGATGCATGCACAAAATCTTATTGGAGGATAATGCCAAACCAGTGGTGCAACCACAGAGGCAGCTAAATCCAGCCATGAAAGAAGTGGTGCAGAAAGAGGTCACCAAATTACTGGAGGCTGGGATTATTTATCCTATTTCTGATAGCCCCTGGGTGAGCCCTGTTCAAGTCGTCCCAAAAAAGGGAGGCATGACAGTGATTTATAATGAAAAAAATGAACTGGTTCCTACAAGAACAGTTACAGGGTGGCGCATGTGTATTGACTACAGAAGGCTCAATACAGCCACCAGAAAGGATCATTTTCCTTTACCATTCATAGACCAGATGCTAGAAAGACTAGCAGGTCATGATTATTACTGCTTTTTGGATGGCTACTCAGGCTATAACCAGATTGCAGTAGATCCCCAGGATCGAGAAAAAACAGCATTCACATGTCCATCTGGAGTGTTTGCTTACAGAAGGATGCCATTTGGGCTATGTAATGCGCCTGCAACCTTCCAGAGATGCATGCTCTCTATTTTCTCTGATATGGTGAAAAAATTTCTGGAAGTCTTCATGGATGACTTCTCAGTATATGGAGACTCATTCAGCTCCTGTCTTGATCATCTGAAACTTGTTCTGAAAAGATGCCAAGAAACCAACCTAGTTTTAAACTGGGAAAAGTGTCACTTCATGGTGACTGAAGGAATTGTCCTTGGGCATAAAATCTCAAACAAGGGAATAGAGGTGGATCAAGCAAAAATAGAGGTAATTGAAAAATTACCACCACCTGCCAATGTTAAGGCAATCAGAAGCTTTCTGGGGCATGCAGGATTCTATAGGAGGTTTATAAAGGATTTTTCAAAATTCTCAAAACCTCTAAGCAATCTGCTAGCTGCTGACACGCCATTTGTGTTTGACACAGAGTGCCTGCAGGCGTTTGAAACGCTGAAAGCTAAGCTGGTAACAGCACCAGTCATTTCTGCACCAGACTGGACGTTACCATTTGAGCTAATGTGTGATGCCAGTGATCATGCCATGGGTGCAGTATTGGGATAGAGGCATGACAAGCTTCTGCATGTCATTTATTATGCCAGTCGCATTCTAAATGATGCCCAGAAAAATTACACAACCACAGAAAAAGAATTACTTGCAGTGGTTTACGCCATTGACAAGTGCAGATCATACTTAGTAGGATCAAAAGTGATTGTGTATACTGACCATGCTGCTCTTAAATATCTACTCACAAAGCAGGATTCAAAAACCAGGCTCATCAGATGGGTATTACTTCTGCAAGAGTTTGATATAGAAATAAGAGACA
>NC_029785.2:57299468-57301903 GCF_000816755.2 Arachis ipaensis
TGGAATATAAGGCCTACTGGGCAACCAGATTTCTAAACTTTGATGCCAAATTAGCAGGAGAAAAACGATTGCTCCAGGTAAATGAGCTAGAGGAATTCAGATTCACAGCCTTCGAAAATGCCAAGCTTTATAAAGAAAAATAAAAAAAGTGGCATGACAGAAAGCTGTCATCTAGAATCTTTGAATCAGGACAGAAGGTTCTATTGTTTAACTCTAGACTCAGGCTATTCCCTGGGAAACTGAAATCCCGGTGGAGGGGATCATACGTGATTACAAGTGTATCACCATATGGTTATGTGGAGCTTCAAGATATTGATTCTGATAAGAAGTTCATTGTCAATGGACAGAGAATCAAGCATTATCTTGAAGGCAACATTGAGCAAGAATGCTCAAGGCTGAAGCTAGATTAAAAGCTCAGCAAGGTCCAGCTAAAGACAATAAAGAAGCGCTTGCTGGGAGGCAACCCAGCCATGGGGCAACAATCCTCTAAGCATTTTGCCCTATTTTTTATTTTTATTTTTATTTGTTTATATAAAGTTCACTGACACTAAGGTGAGGAATCATTTACAGAAGATCTCAGCACACAAAACAGAGAAAACAAGCTCACTGGCAAGAAAACGCCAATAATGGTAGCAATCTGGGCGTTCAACGCCAAAAATGGGCACCCACTGGGCGTTGAACGCCAGTGATGGCAGCAGCTGGGTGTTGAACGCCCAGGAGAGCAGCAATTGGGCGCTGAACGCCCAAAACAAGCAGTGTTTGGGCGTTCAAACGCCAGGATGGCAGGGAGGAGACAAAACTCATTTTTGTTCAAAATTTTTCATTCTAAATCATGATTTTCATACTTCAATTCATGATTTCTTACATAAACATGTCAAGAACCCTGATTTCTAAATTCCATAATTTCTAAAAACCCTACCACTAAAAATATCAAATGTATTTTAATCCATAAGCACCAGGCATCTTTGCAAATTCAATCCAACTCTTTTCAAAATTTTTTTTTACAAATCTATCTTTTTCAACTCATCAATATCCTTTTCAAAACCTCCACTTTATCTTTTTCAAAAATTAAATCTATCTTTCTCAAAAATCTTTCATATCCTCTCAATTTTAAACTATATCTTCTCTTATCATATCTTCTATCTTATCTTTTCCAAATAAATCTTTTTATCATATCTTTATCTCTTTTTTCGAAAAACCCACCCTCCCCCCTTATAAATTTGAGTTCGGCCTCCCTCCTCTCCCATCAACAATTGCCCCTAGCTCTCCTTCTATCCCTTTCCTTTCTTTTCTTTTGCTTGAGGACAAGCAAACCTCTAAGTTTGCTGTGTTTATCCGCGATCACTAAGATCATGTCCCCCCAAAGGAAAACAACCCACTCCAAGAGGCAAGAAAGAGAGCGTTCCAAAACCACTTTGGAATCAAGGGAAGATCTTATCTAAAGAACATTCGGACCATTATAACAAAATAATGGGTCTGAGATCAGTGATCCCGGAAGTTAGATTCGATCTGAAAGAAGATGAATACCCGGAGATCCAAGAGCAAATTCGAATCAGGAGCTGGAAAGTCCTAGCTAATCATGAGACGAAAGTGGGAAGGAACATGGTCCAGGAGTTCTATGCTAATATGTGGCAAACTGACAAGCAGAAACTATCTGGGACTGCTCTCTATGACTATCGGACCGTGGTCAGAGGGAAGATTGTTCATACCCACCCTGATAGGATCAGGGAGATCTTAAAGCTACTTCAGCTGAAGGATGATCCAGACTCCTTCAACAGGAGGATGATGAGAGCAGACAAGGGCCTGGATAAGATTCTAGAGGATATATGTATCCCTGGAGCCAGGTGGACCACCAACACAAAGGGTGTCCCAAATCAACTCAAGAGAGAGGATCTCAAACCAGTCGCCAGAGGATGGCTAGACTTCATTGGGCATTCTCTGTTGCCTACTAGCAACCGTTCTGAAGTCACAGTTAAAAGAGCAGTGATGATCCATTGCATCATGATGGGAAAGGAAGTGGAGGTTCATCAGCTGATTTCAGCTGAACTCTACAAAATTGCTAACAAAAATTCTAAAGAGGCCAGGTTGGCTTATCCAAGCGTGATTTCTCTGCTCTGTAAGGACGCTGGAGTAAGGATGGGAATAACTGAGTATATCTCAGTTGAGAAGTCAATCACCAAAGCATCAATGGAAAAACAACAAGAACAGGATGATCTCATCAAGAAGAGAGCACAGGAATTCCTCCCAGAGATCCCTCAATCTGAATACTGGGAGTATCTTGAGATGTCTGTTACCAAGATACGGGAAGCTATGGAGCAAATAATAAAAGAACAGAAGGAACACAGTCAAATGTTGACCTATATGTTTAAAGAACAAGAGGAGCAAGGGCGTGACTTAAGGGAATTGAAGCGCCAAAAGTCTTCTCTTGCAGGACT
>NC_029785.2:57301932-57329168 GCF_000816755.2 Arachis ipaensis
CATAAAAATGATTCTTGAAGCAAGAAAAAGCAGCAAAGAACAAAGCTTGCAGAAAAAAAAATATATATATAATAAAATAGGTGAAAAAAATAGAAAGAAAAAGAAAAAGCAAGCAGAAAAAGCCAAAAGCTCTTAAAACCAAGAGGCAAGAGCAAAAAGCCAATAACCCTTAAAACCAAAAGGCAAGGGCAAATAAAAAGCTACTAATCCCGCTCATCTAATTAGAATCCGAGCTTCACTCAAAAACTCTGAGATATTATTGCTTCTCAACTTATTAGTCTTCTATTTTATTTGTCTAGTTGCCTGAGGACAAGCAATAGTTTAAGTTTGGTGTTGTGATGAGCGGATATTTTATACGCTTTTTGGGGTTAATTTCATATAGTTTTGAGTATGTTCTAGTTAGTTTTTAGTCTATTTTCATTAGTTTTTAGGAAAAATTCATATTTCTGGACTTTACTATGAGTTGTGTGTTTTTCTATAATTTCAGGTATTTTTCTGGCTGAAATTGAAGGAGCTGAGCAAAAATCTGATTCAGGCTGAAAAAGGACTGCTGATGCTGTTGGATTCTGACCTCCCTGCACTCAAAGTGAATTTTCTGGAGCTACAGAACTCAAAATGGCATGCTTCTAATTGCGTTGGAAAGTAGACATCAAGGGCTTTCCAGAAATATATAATAGTTTATACTTTGCACAAGGATAGAGGATGTAAACTGGCGTTCAACGCCAGTTCTCTGTCCAATTCTGGTGTCCAGCGCCAGAAAAGGATCAAAAGCTGGAGTTGAACGCCCAAACTGGCACAAAAACTGGCGTTCAACTCCACAAATGGCCTCTACACGTGAATTGCTTAAATCTCAGCCCCAGCACACACCAAGTGGGCCCCATAATCAATCCCTGTGGGATTCGACCTCACTCTATTGTGAGTTTTTACTTGACGACAAATTCGGTACACTTGCCGAAGGAAATTTGTTATGGGACAAGTTTTCTGTGCATCAGAAACTTCTGCTCATCTTCAAGATAAGCATATTTGAGATGTGGAGGGAGAGGTTTTAATTCCAACTTCTGATCATGGGCAGGCTCTGGATTGTCTGAAGCTTGTGAAAATGTCGAAGTGCCCTCATTGTCAGTCAAGAGGGTCCCCACACTTGGACCTTGTCCAGTGTGCCTCTCTTGTAATTCTTCCTTGTGAACTTCAGCTACAGTTTCATCTATGACATCACCCTGGAAGATAAAATGATCTTCTGGAGGGTTGTTTATGACTCCATTTAGATTGAAGATCACTATTCGGCCATCTATTTCAAAAGAGTATGTTCCTGAAAAAGCATCCAATTTGAATTTTGATGTCTTCAGGAATGGTCTTCCAAGTAGGATTGAAGATGGCTTATCTGAGTCATTATGGGACATCTCCAAGATATAAAAATCA
Source organism: Arachis ipaensis (assembly GCF_000816755.2). Classification (NCBI taxonomy): domain Eukaryota; kingdom Viridiplantae; phylum Streptophyta; class Magnoliopsida; order Fabales; family Fabaceae; genus Arachis; species Arachis ipaensis. Next base: position 57,303,352 of record NC_029785.2, read on the forward strand.
GTGGGAAATGTAAGCCCTTTAATGTTCACTAAAACATCTTCAGCAACTCCAGCCACTGTAATAATGATTTTATCTGCTAACACAAAACGAGCTGCCAACCTTTTTAAGGGAGGGAGCCTCAAAATATCATATATAGACAAAGGCATTATACTAACACATGCTCCTAAATCACACATGCAATCATAAATTACTACTCTACCAATAGTACAACTAACTATACAAGAACCTAGGTCACTACACTTTTCAGGTAATCCTCCCATTAAAGTAGATATGGAACTACCTAAAGGAATAGTTTCTAATTCATTAATTTTGTCTTTATGTCTACATAAATCTTTTAGAAACTTTGCATATTTAGGTACCTGTTGAATAACATCAAAAAGAAGAACAGTTACCTCAACCTTTTTGAATATTTCTACCATTTTGGGATCGGGTTCCAGCTGCTTCCTGGGCTTTTTTGCAAGTTGTGGAAATGGAATGGGAGTGGTGTTTTCTGCAGTGTCTGCGCCTTTTGGTGCTTCCTCTTGTGGTTGGGCTTCTTCTTTTTCATCCATGTCCTGTATGTCCTCTTCCTCTTCAACATCTTCTATTTCTACTACCTCTTCAGCTGAGGCGTGTTCTGATGGGCTTGGCTCCTCCTGATTCCTCTCCTGCAGTGTGGTTCCAGACCTTAGGGTGATGGCATTAATGCCTCCCTTTGGATTGGGTAATGGTTGAGAGGGAATTCCAGTAGAACTTGAAGGTTGGTTATTGGAATTTTGTATTGATCCAATCTGTGAGAGAAGAGCTTGCAAAGTAGAGGTCAGACCATTCAGACTGGCATTAATATTATTCATAATGTTATTTTCTATGGTCTGTTGCCTCCGCTCAAAAGATTGTAGTAACTCTTCATTAGAAGATGAAGAAGGATGAGTAAATTGAGAGGTCTGGTGTTGGGTATTCTGTGGTCCTTGGGATTGCCTTAAGTGAAGTGCTCTGTAAGGTTGATTCTGCTGCCTGTTGTTGTTATTATTCCACCTCTGATTTCCCTGATTATCTCTGCCTCTTCTGTTATTGTTGTCCCTCCAATTCTCTTTAGAATTATCCTGCCATCCATGGTTATGATATCCACCTTGATTGTACCCTTGGTTGGGGCGGTCATAGAAGTTATGAGTGGATGCCACCATGTTGTCTTCCTGCTGGAGCTGCGGGCATTCATCAGTATAATCGCTATAATCAGCACAAATTCCGCAGATTCTGTGTGGGACTAACTGTTGGCTTTGCTGTGCTGGAGAAGGTTGAGCTTGCTGAACTTGTTGTTGATTCAATTGCATCTGCTTCAGCAAGTTGGTCATTTCACAGATACTCTGAGCTAGAGCAGCAGTCTCTCTACTAGAGGATACTTCTGCAACGGCTTTTGAACGGCCTTGTTTCTGCCTGTGGTTCCTAGTAGATTCAGCTAAGTCACTGATCAATTACCATGCCTCATCAGTGGTCTTGTACTTCTTCATAGACCCATTGCTAGCACTTTCCAATGTGGTCTTATCTTGGAGCCTCATACCCTGTGTGATATAGCTGAGTAACACTATCTTGTCAATCATGTGGTGGGGGCATGCTTCCAGAAGATTATTAAAGCGCTCCCAGTATTCGAAGAAAGTCTCGTTGTCACCCTGAACAATCGTGGAAATGTCCTTCCTCAGTTTATCAGTAACTTCAGATGGGAAGAATTTCTCCAAAAACTCTTTTCTGAGCGTATCCCAGTTGGATACATTTGCTAGGGGTTGAGTGTAGTACCACTCTCTTGCTTTTCCCTCAAGAGAAAACAGGAAAGCTTTCAGCAAAATTAAAGTTTCATCTGCACCATCACGCCTGACAGTAGAACAGGCTGCTTGGAAATCTCTCAGGTGCTTGATAGGCTCTTGAGCAGGTAAGCCATGAAACTTGGGCATCAAATTGAGCATTGCGGTCTTTATTTCAAAATTTGTAGCCACCGCTGGGTGATGCGCTTGAAACGGTTACATTGTAAAATCAGGGGCTCCTTCCTTTTGGATAGTAACTCTTCTGGCTGCCGCCATGTTACCTGTACGTAAATCAACCGAATCAGTAGAACGGGGGCTGGTTTCTTCTTCAACTGACGTTTCAGATCCGCCCTCAGAGAGGGCTAACCGATGAATGCACAAGATCCTATTGGAGGACGATGCTAAGCCAGTGGTTTAACCACAAAGGCGGCTGAATCCAGCCATGAAGGAGGTGGTGCAGAAAGAGGTCACTAAGCTACTAGAGGCTGGGATTATTTATCCCATTTCTGATAGCCCCTGGGTGAGTCATGTCCAAGTTGTCCCCAAGAAGGGAGGCATAACTATGGTTCATAATGAAAAGAATGAACTGGTTCCTACAAGAACAGTTACAGGGTGGCATATGTGTATTGACTACAGAAGGCTCAATACAGCCACCAGAAAGGATCATTTTCCTTTACCATTCATAGACCAGATGCTAGAGAGACTAGCAGGTCATGAATATTACTGCTTTTTGGATGGCTATTCAGGTTACAACCAAATTGCAGTAGATCCTCAGGACCAAGAGAAAACATCATTCATATGTCCATCTGGAGTATTTGCCTACAGAAGGATGCCATTTGGTCTGTGCAATGCACCTGCAACCTTTCAGAGGTGCATGCTCTCTATCTTCTCTGATATGGTAGAGAAATTTCTAGAAGTCTTCATGGATGACTTCTCAGTATTTGGAGACTCATTCAGCTCATGTCTTGACCATCTAGCACTTGTTCTGAAAAGATGCCAAGAGACTAACCTGGTTTTAAACTGGGAGAAATGTCACTTTATGGTGACTGAAGGAATTGTCCTTGGGCACAAAATCTCGAACAAGGGAATAGAGGTGGATGATGCGTGCAGAAATTGGCGAATTAAAAATTGTTGATTTATATACGTTGCAAGTATAGTTCCTAACTCGCCAGAAATCTACCTATCAATTTAGAAAGATGTCATAGAAATATAAATTAAAATACTGGGAGTATGAATCCTAGGTCGTCTCCCAACGGGTTGCAGAAAAATGTGCTATTTTATTAATCAGATGTTTTCAAAAAGGTTTGAGTTGAGTAAACAGGAAATTAAATTGGTGAATTTGAATAATGTAAATAAAAGCCTTGACTGGGAGTTGATTAGTCGGAATCCCTATTATTGTTGGAATAATCTCAAGATTAATTGACAATTAATGGTTGTCCTGTTTAGTTATCCTTTACTAGGTAAGGGAAAGTCAAACAAGTTGGAATGCTGCGTCTGTTCACAAGTTGCAATCCACTTAATTAAAAGAGATTGGTGTTAGTGACTAGAAGGCAATCCAACCATAAACCCAATTACAATTTTTCTTTCAAGCTTTCCAACTCAAAGGTTCCTTTCAATCAACTCCCCATCAAGTTAGGAAACTACTCGCTCATTGTGAATATAAAATTCATAGCATATGAAAAGGAATTAAGGAAAGACATTGTAAATAAAAATCAGATAGTCAATAAAAATAAAAGTGATCCTTGTATTAAATAATCCTAAAAATATTCCAATGGTAAAACTAAACAAAGCAAATAACATGGAAGAGTAAAGCCAAGTAAAGAAAATGAACTAGAATGACGAAGTCTTGATGAGGTAATAACTCTTCTCAATATCCCAATGCAAAAGCGAGAGAACATTAAAATCCTAAGAACTATGAATGTGCAGAGAGAAAACCTAGGGGAGGAATAAAAACTAGATCTAAAACTAAAACTGTGTAGAATGAATGTTGTCGTTGGTTTCTGCATGTTCTCTGGCTCTAGTCTGCTGTTCTGGGCCAAAAACTGGGTCAAAATAGGGTCCAAAATCACCCCCAGCGAATTCTGCAGATTATGCAGATCGCGCATGTCATGCGATCGCGTCGCTCATGCGGACACGTTATTCGCGTTGTTCCATGCCACGCGGTCACGTCGTCAACGCCTCCGCGTCGCTTGTGCTTTTCCATTCCGCGCGGTCGCGTGAGCCATGCGGCCACGTCACTGTGATTTCTCCTCTTCCGCGCGGTCGCATGAGCCATGCGGCCGCGTCACTTCTCGCTGGTTGTCTCCTCAATTTCTTGTGTTCTTTCCATTTTTGCTAGCTTCCTTTCCAACTCATTCATGCCCTATAAAGCCTGAAACGCTTAACACACAGATCACGACATCGAATGGAATAAAGGAGAAGTAAAATGTATAATTAAAAGTCTCTAGGAAGCAGTTTTCAATCATGTAATAATTTCAGGAAGGAAATATAAATGCATGCTATTTTAATGAATAAGTGGGTAAGGATCATGATAAAACCACACAATTAAACACAATATAAACCATAAAATAGTGGTTTATCAGTGGATCAAGCTAAGATAGAGGTAATTGAAAAATTACCACCACCTGCCAATATTAAGGCAATCAGAAGCTTTCTGGGACATGCAGGATTCTATAGGAGGTTTATAAAGGATTTTTCAAAAATTGCAATACCTCTGAGCAATCTGCTAGCTACTAATACACCATTTGTCTTTGACACAGAGTGTCTGCAGGCATTTGAGACTCTGAAAGCCAAGATATTACCATTTGAACATTACCATTTGAACTAATGTGTGATGCCAGTGACCATGCCATTGGTGCAGTATTGGGATAGAGGCATGATAAGCTTCTGCATGGCATTTATTATGCTAGCCGTGTTTTAAATGACGCGCAGAAGAATTACACAACCACAGAAAAAGAGTTGCTTGCAATGGTTTATGCCATTGACAAGTTCAGATCTTATTTAGTAGGATCAAAACTGATTGTGTACACTGACCTTATTGCTCTAAAATATCTCCTCACAAAGCAGGATTCAAAACCCAGACTCATAAGATGGGTGTTGCTTCTGCAAGAGTTTGATATAGAAATAAGAGACAGAAAAGGAACTGAGAACCAAGTAGCTGATCACTTGTTCCGGATAGAACCAGTAGCAGGAGCGTCCCTCCCTCCTACTGATATCTCTGAAACCTTTCCGAATGAGCAACTCTTTGCCATTTAAGAAGTACCATGGTTTGCAGACATTAACTATAAAGCTGTGAGATTCATACCCAAGGAGTACAGTAAGCAGCAAACAAAAAAATTGGTTTTTGATGCAAAGTACTACCTGTGGGATGAACCATATCTCTTTAAGAGATGTGCAGACAGAATAATCCATAGATGTGTGCCTAGAGAAGAGGCACAGAAGATCCTATGGCATTGCCATGGATCACAATATGGAGGACATTTCGGAGGTGAGCGAACAGCCATAAAGGTTCTCTAATGTGGCTTATACTGGCCTACTCTCTAAAGAGACTCCCGAGAGTTTGTACGTAACTGTGACAGTTGCCAGAGAGCTGGTAATCTGCCTCATGGTTATGCCATGCCTCAGTAAGGGATCTTAGAGATTGAGTTGTTTGATGTATGGAGTATTGACTTCATGGGGCCTTTCCCATCATCATATTCAAATACTTATATTCTGGTGGCAGTAGACTATGTATCTAAATAGGTAGAGGCAATTGCAACACCAACTAATGATATTAAGAGAGTGATGAAGTTCCTCCAGAAGCATATCTTCAGCAGGTTCGGTGTCCCTAGGATACTGATCAGTGATGGAGGCACTCATTTCTGCAATAAACAGCTTGACTCTGCTCTGGTCCGATATGGAATTAACCACAAAGTGGCAACTCTATATCATTCACAGACAGCAGGCTGAAGTCTCAAATAGAGAACTAAAGCGAATCCTGGAAAGGACTGTAAGTACCCGTAGAAGGGATTGGACAAGAAGTCTGGATGATGCTCTGTGGGCATACAGAACCGTATTCAAGACTCCCATAGGGACCTTTCCATACCAGCTTGTGTATGGAAAAGTGATGAGCGGATAATTTATACGCTTTTTGGCATTGTTTTTAGTATGTTTTTAGTATATTTTAGTTAGTTTTTATTATGTTTTTATTAGTTTTTAAATAAAAATCACTCTTCTGGACTTTACTATGAGTTTGTGTGTTTTTCTGTGATTTCAGGTATTTTCTGGTTGAAATTGAGGGACCTGAGCAAAAATCTGATTCAGAGGCTGAAAAAGGACTGCAGATGCTATTGGATTCTAACCTCCCTGCACTCAAAGTGGATTTTCTGGAGCTACAGAAGCCCAATTGGCGCGCTCTCAATTGTGTTGGAAAGTAGACATCTTGGGCTTTCCAGCAATAGATAATAGTCTATACTTTTCTCAAGATTTGATGCCCCAAACAGGCGTTCTAAGTCAGCTCAAGAATTCTGGCGTTTAACTCCAAAACTGGCACAAAAGCTGGAGTTAAACGCCCAAACTGGCACAAAAGCTGGCGTTTAACTCCAAGAAAAGTCTCTACACATGGAAGCTTCAATGCTCAGCCCAAGCACACACCAAGTGGGCCCGGAAGAAGATTTCTGCATTAATTAATCATTTCTGTAACTCTAGGCTACTAGTTTTCTAAAAATAGGACCTTTTGCTATTGTATTTGTAGATCTTTGATAAGTCTTATACTATCTTAGACACGTTTGGAGGCTGGCCATTCGGCCATGCCTAGACCTTGTTCTTATGTATTTTCAACGGTGGAGTTTCTACACACCATAGATTAAGGTGTGGAGCTCTGCTGTTCTTCATGAATTAATACAAAGTACTATTGTTTTTCTATTCAACTCAAGTCTATTTCTTCTCTAATATATTCATTCGCACCCAAGAACATGATGAATGTGATGATTATGTGACACTCATCACCATTCTCACCTATGAATGCGTGACTGACAACCACTTCCGTTCTACATGCAAACAAGCTTGAATGTGTATCTCTTGGGTTTCTAATCTAAGATTGGAACCTTCGTGGTATAGGCTAGAATTATTGGCGGCCATTCCTGAGATCCGGAACGTCTAAACCTTGTCTGTGGTATTCTGAGTAGGATCTGGGAAGGGATGGCTGTGACGAGCTTCAAACTCGTGATTGTTAGGCGTGTGACAGACGCAAAAGGATCAATGGATCCTATTCCAACATGATCGATAACCGACAGATGATTAGCCGTGCGGTGACAGCACATTTGGAACGTTTTCACTGAGAGGATGGGAAGTAGCCACTGACAACGGTGATACCCAACATAAAGCTTGCCATGGAAAGGAGTATGAATGATTGGAAGAAGGCAATAGGAAAGTAGAGGTTCAGGAGGAACAAGGCATCTTCATACGCTTATCTGAAATTCCAACCAAAGAATTACATAAGTATCTCTATCTTTATAGTTTTATTTATCTTTTAATTATCAATTCTCCATCACCATCTGAATTAGCCTGACTGAGATTTACAAGGTGACCATAGCTTGCTTCAAGCCGACAGTCTCCGTGGGATCGACCCTTACTCACGTAAGGTTTATTACTTGGACGACCCAGTGCACTTGATGGTTAGTTGTGTGGAATTGTGACAAAGTGTGATTCATGTTTGAGAGCTCCAAGTCCTTTGGTGCCATTGTTGATAATCACAATTTCGTGCACCAAGTTTTTGGCGCCATTGTCGGGGATTGTTCAAGTTTGGACAACTGACGGTTCATCTTGTTGCTTAGATTAGGTACTTTTCTTTTTATTTTTTAGAATTTTTAAGAATGAATTCTAGAGTTTCAAGGTGATGCTTTTATCATCACAAAAGCTGATTGATTCTCATCAATTTAGCTGCTGAATGTAATGTACTGCTGAAGCTTGGCCAACCATGTCTAATCTTTTTAGACTGAAGCTTTAGACTAACATTGCATGATTCCTGGAATTCTTATTAAAAGTTTTGAATCCCTTTATTTTATTTTCCATATAAGTTTCGAAAATCACAAAATTTTTTTTATAAAATCATAAAAATCAAAAATAGTTTATGTTTCTTGTTTGAGTCTAGTATTAATTTTTAAGTTTGGTGTCAATTGCATTCTTCTTGCATTTTTCGAAAACATGCAATATGTTCTTCATTAATCTTCACGTTGTTCTTGATGATTTTATTGCTCTGATCTTTAAATTCTCTAGTTTTGTGTGTTTTGTTGTTTCTCATATGCATTCTCAATTTGTTAGTGTCTCCTATATGAAAATTTTTAAGCTTGGTGTCCTGCATGCATTGTCTATTTGATTTGAGTTTCCTAAGATTAATTATATTTTGATTGTTTTTCATCATTAAAAAAATAAAAAAATTCAAAAAAAAATCTCAAAACTATGTCTTTTCAAGTCAATAATACAGAGAATTGAAGATTCAGAACATTCAGCAGAGGAATCAAACTGAAAAAGCTGGGCGTTCAAAACACCCAGTGAAGAAGGAAAACTGGCGTTTCAACGCCAGCCAGGGTACCTACTTGGCTGGGCGTTTAACGCCCAAAAAGGTAGCATTTTGGGCGTTAAACGCCAGAATGGATGCCATTCTGGGCGTTTAACGCCAGGATGACACTAGAGGGAAGATTTTGTTTTTAACTCAAATTTTTTTCAAATCTTCATAATTTTTCAAAATCAAATCTTTTTCAAATCATATCTTTTCAATCATATCTCTTCAAAATCAATTTCTTTCCATTTTTTATTATTTTCGAAAATCCTTGCTATAATTAATGATGTACTTCAAAATTTTCAAGTTGTTACTTGCCTATTAAGAAAGGATCAAAAGTTTAAATTCTAGAATCATATCTTCTAATTTCTTGTTAGTCAAGTAAATCAACTTTAATTTTAAAACTTTCTTTTTTTAAAAATTGATTTTTAATCATATCTTCTCAATCATATCTTTTCAATCACATCTTTTTCAAAATCAACTCTCAATCATATCTTTTTTATTTCTAATTTCAAAATCTTTTTCAAAAATCACTTAATTTCTTTCCCAATCTTAATTTTCGAAAATCTCAATCAAATTTTCAAATTTCTTTTTATTATTTCAAAATCTTCTTAATTTATTTTCAAAAATTCATCCCCTCTTCTCACATCCTTCTATTTAAGGGACTAACACTCCTCCTCAAGGTGCAATTCGAACTCTATCCTTCTTTATATGTTCGAATTCTCTTCTATCTACCTCCTCCTTCTATTCTTCTTTTCTTCTGACACCTTAAGTAATCTCTATACTGTGACATAGAGGATTCCCTACTTTCTTGTTCTCTTCTCTTTCATATGAGCAGGAACAAAGATAAAGGCATACTTGTTCAAGCTGATCCTTAACTTGAAAGGACCTTGAAGAGAAAACTAAGAGACGCTAAAGCACAATTCTCTCTAGAGGGCCTAACAGAGCTTTTCAAAGAAGAAGAAACCATGGCAGCCGAAAACAACAATGTCAACAATACAAGGAAGGTGCTTGGTGACTTTACTGCACCTACTCCCAACTTCTATGGGAGAAGCATCTCAATCCCTGCCATTGGAGCAAACAACTTTGAGCTTAAGCCTCAATTAGTTTCTCTAATGCAACAGAATTGCAAGTTTCATGGACTTCCATTGGAAGATCCTCATCAGTTCTTAGCTGAATTCTTGCAAATCTGTGACACTGTCAAGACCAATCGGGTTGACCCTGAAGTCTACAGACTTATACTTTTTCCTTTTGCTGTAAGAGACAGAGCTAGGACATGGTTGGATTCACAACCTAAAGAAAGCCTGAACTCTTGGGAAAATCTAGTCAATGCCTTCTTGGCAAAGTTCTTTCCACCTCAAAAGTTGAGCAAGCTTAGAGTGAAAGTCCAAACCTTCAGACAGAAGGAAGGTGAATCCCTCTATGAAGCTTGGGAAAGATACAAGCAATTGATCAGAAGGTGTCCTTCTGACATGCTTTCTGAATGGAGCATCATAGGAATCTTCTATGATGGTCTGTTTGAACTGTCCAAGATGTCATTGGACAGTTCTGCTGGAGGATCTCTTCATCTGAAGAAGACGCTTGTAGAAGCTCAGGAACTCATTGAAATGGTTGCAAATAACCAATTCATGTACACTTCTGAAAGAAATCCTGTGAATAATGGGATAAATCAGAAGAAAGGAGTTCTTGAAATTGATACTCTGAATGCCATATTGGCTCAGAAAAAAATATTGACTCAGCAAGTCAATATAATTTCTCAGAGTCTGTCTGGAATGCAAGCTTCACCAGGCAGTACTAAGGAAGCTTCCTCTGAAGAAGAAGCTTATGATCCTGAGAACCCAGCAATGGAAGAGGTGAATTACATGGGAGAATCCTATGGAAACACCTATAATCCTTCATGGAGAAATCATCCAAATCTCTCATGGAAGGATCAACAGAAACCTCAACAAGGTTTCAACAACAATAATGGTGGAAAAAATAGGTTTAGCAATAGCAAGCCTTTTCTATCATCTTCTCAGCAACAAACAGAGAATTCTAAGCAGAGCCACTCTGACTTAGCAACCATTGTCTCTGATCTAATCAAAACCACTCAAAGTTTCATGACTGAAACAAGGTCCTCCATTAGAAATTTGGAGGCACAAGTGGGACAGATGAGTAAGAAAATTACTGAACTCCCTCCTAGTACTCTCCCAAGAAATATAGAAGAGAATCCAAAGAGAGAGTGCAAGGCCATAAACACGTCTCACATGGCCGAACCTGGAGAGGAGGAAGAGGCAGTGATCTCCACTGAGGAAGACCTCATTGGACTTCCACTGACCTCCATGGAGTTCCCTAATGAGGAACCATAGGAATCTGAGGCTCACACTGAGACCATAGAGATTCCATTGAATTTACTTCTACCATTTATGAGCTCTGATGAATATTCCTCCTCTGAAGTGGATGAAGATGTTACTGAAGAGCAAGTTGCTAAGTACCTTGGAGCAATCATAAAGCTAAATGCCAGGTTGTTTGGTAATGAGACTTGGGAGGATGAACCTCCATTGCTCATCAAAGAACTGGATGACTTGACTAGGCAGAGATTACCTCTGAAGAGACAAAACCCTGGAAAGTTCTCAATACCTTGTACCATAGGCACCATGACCTTTGAGAAGGCTCTGTGTGACCTGGGATCAAGTATAAACCTTATGCCTCTCTCTGTAATGGAGAAGCTAGGGTTCATTAAGGTACAAGCTGCAAGAATCTCACAAGAGATGGCAGATAATTCAAAGAAACAGGCTTATGGACTTGTAGAGGATGTCTTGGTAAAGGTTGAAGACCATCACATCTCTGCTGATTTCATAATCCTAGAGACTGGAAAGTGTATGGATGAATCCATCATCCTTGGCAGACCCTTCCTAGCCACAGCAAAAGCTGTGATTGATGTTGACAGAGGAGAATTGATCATTCAAGTGAATGAAGACTCCCTTGTGTTTAAAGCTCAAGGATACCCCTCTGTCACCATGGAGAGGAAGCATGAAGAGCTTCTCTCAATACAGAGTCAAACAGAGCCCCCACAGTCAAACTCTAAGTTTGGTGTTGGGAGGTTCCAACATTGCTCTGAACATCTGTGAGGCTCCATGAGAGCCCACTGTCAAGCTATTGACATTAAAGAAGCGCTTGTTGGGAGGCAACCCAATCTTTAATTATCTATGTTAAATTTCTATTTTCTTTTGTTATTTTATATTTTCTATAGGTTGATGATCATGTGAAGTCACAAAAATAATTGAAAAAGCAAAAACAAAAGGAAAAATAGAATGAAAAATAGAACACGCTGGAGGAGAAACTTACTGGCGTTAAACGCCAGTAAGAGAAGCATAATGGGCGTTAAACGCCCAGTCTGGCACTATTCTGGGCATTTAACGCTAGAAATGGGCACCAGACTGGCGTTTAACGCCAGGAGTGGGCAAGAAGCTGGCGTTAAACGCCAGAAACGGGTAGCAGCCTGGTGTTTAACGCCAGGATTGGCAGCAAGGGGCGTTTTGCACGCCACATGGTGCAGGGATGAGAAATCCTTGACACCTCAGGATCCGTGGACCCCACAAGATTCCCACCTACCCCACCTCTCTCTTTCTTCTTCACCCATTCACCAATCACCTCAATACCTCTTCCCCAAAAACCCCTCACCTATCAAATCCCACCATTCTCTTCACCACTCACATCCATCCTTCATAAAATCCCACCTACCTTACCATTCAAATTCAAACCACTTTCCCACCCAAACCCACCCATAATGGCCGAACCATACCCTCCTCTCCACTCCTATATAAACCCATCTTCACTCCTTCATTTTCACACAACCTAAACACTAGTTCTCCCACTTGGCCGAAACACAAAGCCCCCTCAATCTCCTCTATTTCTTCTTCTTCTACTCTCTTCTTTCTTCTTTTGCTCGGGGATGAGCAACCTTCTAAGTTTGGTGTGGTAAAAGCTAAAGCTTTTTGTTTTTCCATAACCATTTATGGCACCAAAGGCCGGAGAAACCTCTAGAAAGAGGAAAGGGAAGGCAAAAGCTTCCACCTCCGAGTCATGGAAGATGGAGAGATTCCTCTCAAAGGTGCATCAAGACCACTTCTCTGAAGACGTGGCCAAGAAGAAGGTGATCCCCGAGGTCCCTTTTAAGCTCAAAAAGGGCGAATATCCAGAGATCCGACATGAAATCCGAAGAAGAGGTTGGGAAGTTCTCACCAACCCCATTCAACAAGTCGGAATCTTAATGGTTCAAGAGTTCTATGCCAATGCATGGATCACCAAGAACCATGATCAAAGTGTGAACCCGGATCCTAAGAATTGGCTTACAATGGTCCAGGAGAAATACTTAGATTTTAGTCCGGAAAATGTAAGGTTGGCGTTCAACTTGCCCATGATGCAAGTAGATGCACACCCATACACTAGAAGGGTCAACTTTGATCAAAGGTTGGACTAAGTCCTCATGGACATATGTGAAGAGGGCGCTCAATGGAAGAGAGATTCAAGAGGGAAGCCGGTTCAACTAAGAAGGCATGACCTCAAGCCCGTGGCTAGGGGATGGTTGGAGTTCATCCAACACTCAGTCATTGCTACTAGCAACCGGTCTGAAGTTACTATAGACCGGGGTATCATGATTCATAGCATCATGATTAGAGAGGAAGTAGAAGTTCATGAGGTTATATCCCAAGAACTCTACAAGGTGGCGGACAAGTCCTCTACTATGGCAAGGTTAGCCTTCCCTCATCTCATTTGTCACCTCTGTAATTCAGCTGGAATTGACATAGAGGAAGACATCCTCATTGATGAGGACAAGCCCATCACTAAGAAAAGGATGGAGCAAGTGAGAGAACCTCACCAAGAGCATGAGGAAACTCCTCATCATGAAATCCCTGAGATACCTCAAGGGATGCATTTTCCTCCACAAAATTATTGGGAGCAAATTAACACCTCCCTAGGAGAATTAAGTTCCAACATGGGACAACTAAGGGTGGAGCACCAAGAGCATTCCATCCTCCTCCATGAAATTAGGGAAGACCAAAAAACCATGAGAGAGGAACAACAAAGGCAAGGGAGAGATATTGAGGAGCTCAAGCACTCCATAAGATCTTCAAGAGGAAGAACAAGCCGCCATCACTAAGGTGGACCCGTTCTTTAATTTCCTTGTTCTTTATTTTCTATTTTTTGAAAATTGTGCTTTATGTTTATTTATGTTTGTGTCTTTATTACATGATCATTAGTGTCTAAGTGTCTATGCCTCAAAGCTATGAAAATGAATCCATCACCTTTCTTAAATGAAAAATGTTTTTAATTGAAAAAGAAAAAGAAGTGCATGAATTTCAAATTTTAAAACAGTTTAGTTATTTTGATGTGGTGGCAATACTATTGTTTTTTTGAATGAATGCTTGAACAGTGCATATTTTTGAATTTGTTGTTTAAAGAATATTAAAATTGTTGGCTCTTGAAAGAATGATGGGAAAAGGAGAAATGTTATCTGATGATCTGAAATATCATAAAATTGATTCTTGAAGCAAGAAAAAGCAGTGAAAAGCTTGCAGAAAAAAAAAAGAAGAAAGAGAAAGAGAAAGAAAAAGCAAGCAGAAAAAGCCAATACCCCTTTAAACCAAAAGGCAAAGGTGATAAAAAGGGATTCAAGGCTTTGAGCATCAGTGGATAGGAGGGCCCACAGGAATAAAATCCTGGCCTAAGCGGCTAAACCAAGCTGTCCCTAACCATGTGCTTGTGGCGTGAAGGTGTCAAGTGAAAACTTGAGACTGAGCGGTTAAAGTCGTGGTCCAAAAGCAAAAAGAGTGTGCTTAAGAGCTCTGGACACCTCTAATTGGGGACTCTAGCAAAGCTGAGTCACAATCTGAAAAGGTTCACCCAGTTATGTGTCTGTGGCATTTATGTATCCGGTGGTAATACTGGAAAACAAAATGCTTAGGGTCATGGCCAAGACTCATAAAGTAGCTGTGTTCAAGAATCAACATACTTAACTAGGAGAATCAATAACACTATCTGGATTCTGAGTTCCTATAGATGCCAATCATTCTGAACTTCAAAAGGTAAAGTGAGATGCCAAAACTGTTCAAAAGCAAAAAGCTAAAAGCCCCGCTCATCTAATTAATACTGATCTTCATAGATGTTTTTGGAATTTATTGTACATTCTATTCTTTTATCCTATATGATCTTCAGTTGCTTGGGGACAAGCAACAATTAAAGTTTGGTGTTGTGATGAGCGGATAATTTATACGCTTTTTGGCATTATTTTTAGTATATTTTAGTTAGTTTTTATTATGTTTTTATTAGTTTTTAAATAAAAATCACTCTTCTGGACTTTACTATGAGTTTGTGTGTTTTTCTATGATTTCAAGTATTTTCCGACTGAAATTGAGGGACCTGAGCAAAAATCTGATTTAGAGGCTGAAAAAGGACTGCAGATGCTGTTGGATTCTGACCTCCCTACACTCAAAGTAGATTTTCTGGAGCTACACAAGCCCAATTGGCGCCCTCTCAATTACGTTGGAAAGTCGACATCCTGGGCTTTCCAGAAATATATAATAGTCCATACTTTGCCTAAGATTTGATGGCCCAAACAGGCGTTCTAAGTCAGCTCAAGAATTCTGGCATTTAACTCCAAAACTGGCAAAAAAGCTGGAGTTAAACGCCCAAATTGGCACAAAAGCTGGCATTTAACTCCAAGAAAAGTCTCTACACATGGAAGCTTCAATGCTCAGCCCAAGCACACACCAAGTGGGCCCGGAAGAAGATTTCTACATTAATTACTCATTTCTGTAACCCTAGGCTACTAGTTTTTTATAAATAGGACCTTTTGCTATTGTATTTGTAGATCTTTGATAAGTCTTATGCTATCTTAGACACGTTTGGAGGCTGGCCATTCGGCCATGCCTAGACCTTGTTCTTATGTATTTTCAACGGTGGAGTTTCTACGCACCATAGATTAAGGTGTGGAGCTCTGCTGTTCTTCATGAATTAATACAAAGTACTATTGTTTTTCTATTCAACTCAAGTCTATTTCTTCTCTAAGATATTCATTCACACCCAAGAACATGATGAATGTGATGATTATGTGACACTCATCACCATTCTCACCTATGAACGCGTGACTGACAACCACTTCCGTTCTACATGCAAACAAGCCTGAATGTGTATCTCTTGGGTTTCTAATCTAAGATTGGAACCTTCGTGGTATAGGCTAGAATTATTGGCGGCCATTCCTGAAATCCGGAACGTCTAAACCTTGTCTGTGGTATTCTGAGTAGGATCTGGGAAGGGATGGGTGTGACGAGCTTCAAACTTGCGATTGTTGGGCGTGTGATAGACGCAAAAGGATCAATGGATCCTATTCCAACATGATCGAGAACCGACAGATGATTAGCCATGCGGTGACAGTGCATTTGGAACATTTTTACTGAGAGGACGGGAAGTAGCCATTGACAACGGTGATGCCCAACATAAAGCTTGCCATGGAAAGGAGTATGAATGATTGGAAGAAGACAATAGGAAAGCAGAGGTTCAGGAGGAACAAAGCATCTTCATACGCTTATCTGAAATTCCAACCAAAGAATTACATAAGTATCTCTATCTTTATGTTTTATTTATCTTTTAATTATCAATTCTCCATCACCATCTGAATTAGCCTGACTGAGATTTACAAGGTGACCATAGCTTGCTTCAAGCCGACAGTCTCCGTGGGATCGACCCTTAATCACGTAAGGTTTATTACTTGGACGACCCAGTGCACTTGCTGGTTAGTTGTGTAGAATTGTGACAAAGTGTGATTCACGTTTGAGAGCTCAAAGTCCTTTGGCACCATTGTTGATGATCACAATTTTGTGCATCAAAAAGCCTGTCATCTACCAGTGGAACTGGAACACAAAGCCTATTGGGCAACTAGATTCATGAACCTTGATGCTAAGGTAGCTGGAGAGAAAAGATTACTCCAGTTGAATGAGCTGGAGGAGTTCAGACTTAATGCTTTTGAAAATGCTAAAATTTACAAGGAGAAAGCAAAAAGGTGGCATGACAGAAAGCTGTCATCTAGAGTCTTTGAGCCAGGACAGATGGTTCTGCTGTTTAACTCTAGGCTCAGATTGTTCCCTGGGAAATTGAAATCCCGGTGGAAGGAGGGCCCAAGGGAATAAAATCCTGGCCTAAGTGGCTAAATCAAGTTGTCCCTAACCATGTGCTTGTGGCGTGAAGGTGTCAAGTGAAAAGCTTGAGACTGAGCGGTTAAAGTCGTGGTCCAAGGCAAAAAGAGTGTGCTTAAGAACTCCTGGCACCTCTAACTGGAGACTCTAGCAAAGCTGAGTCACAATCTGAAAAGGTTCACCCAGTTATGTGTCTGTGGCATTTATGTATCCAGTGGTAATACTGGAAAACAAAGTTCTTAGGGCCACGGTCAAGACTCATAAAGTAGCTGTGTTCAAGAATCAACATACTAAACTAGGAGGATCAATAACACTATCTGAATTCTGAATTCCTATGGATGCCAATCATTCTGAACTTCAAAGGATAAAGTGAGATGCCAAAACTGTTCAAAAGCAAGAAGCTACTAATTCCGCTCATCTAATTGGAACTAAGCTTCATTGATATTTTGAAATTTATTGTATTTTCTCTTTTTTTATCCTATTTTATTTTTAGTTGCATGGGGACAAGCAACAATTTAAGTTTGGTGTTGTGATGAGCGGATAATTTATACCCTTTCTGGCATTCTTTTTAGGTAGTTTTTAGTATGTTTTAGTTACTTTTTATTATATTTTTATTAGTTTTTATGCAAAAATCACATTTCTGGACTTTACTATGTGTTTGTGTGTTTTTCTATAATTTCAGATATTTTCTGGCTGAAATTGAAGGACCTGAGCAAATATCTGATTCAGAGGCTGAGAAAGGACTGCAGATGCTGTTGGATTCTGACCCTCCTGCACTCGAAATGGATTTTCTGGAGCTAAAAAAGCCCAATTGGCACGCTCTCAATTGCGTTGGAAAGTAGACATCTTGGGATTTCCAGCAATATATAATAGTTTATACTTTTTCCGAGATTTGATGGCCCAAACTGGCATTAAACGCCAGCCAGAGACCCTTTTCTGGTGTAAAACACCAGAACTGGCACACTTCTTGGCGTTAAACGCCCATTTTGGCACCCAAGGTGGCGTTTGACTCCAATTTGAGGCATATGCACGTGAAAGCTTCAATGCTCAGCCCAAGCACACACCAAGTGGGCCCTGGAAGTGGATTTTTGCACTATCTGCGCTTAGTTACTCATTTTCTGTAAACCTAAGTTACTAGTTTAGTATAAAAACTACTTTTAGAGATTTATTTTGGGTAACTCATGACATTTTACATCTCATATTTTATTTTCTACGGCATGAGTCTCTAAACCCCATAGGTAGGGGGTGAGGAGCTATGCTGTGTCTCAATGGATTAATGCAATTACTATTGTTTTCTATTCAATCACACTTGATTCTGTTCTAAGATACTCACTCGTACTTCAATATAGAGAATATGATGATCCGTGACACTCGTTATCATTCTCAAATTTATGAATACGTGCTTGACAACCACCCCCGTTCTACCTGAGCTCAACGTAGTCATTGGGCGACAGCTTGAGTGCGTATCTCTTGGGTCTCTAATCCATGGACCGAGTCCGTGAGATTAGAACCTTCGTAGTAGAGGCTAGAACCAATTGGCAACATTCCTGAGATTCGAAAAGTCTAAACTTTGTCTGTGGTATTCCGAGTAAGATCTGGAACGGGATGACTGTGACGAGCTTCAAACTCACGAATGTTGGGCGCAGTGACAGTGTGCAAAAGGATAGAGAGATCCTATTCCGACATAAGTGAGAACTGACAGATGATTAGCCGTGCGGTAGCTGTACCTGGTAGTTTTAAGCCGAGATGAGAGATCCGATAGTTGATTAGCCGTACAGAAACCGTGCTTGGTTTTTTTCATCCGAGAGGACGGATGGTAGCCATTGACAACGGTGACCCACCAACATACAGCTTGCCATTGAAGGAAGCCATGCATGTTTCGAGAAGAAGACAGTAGGAAAGCAGAGATTCAGATGACAGAGCATCTCCGGAACCTAAACCTGTTCCTCATTACTGAATCACAAGTACCATTTATTTCATGTTATTTCCTTTTCATAAACAAAATCATTTTTTTCATTAATCTCCTGACTAAGATTTACAAGATAACCATAGCCTGCTTCAAGCCAACAATCTCCGTGGGATTGACCCTTACTCAGGTAAGGTATTACTTGGACGACCGAGTAAACTTGCTAGTTAGTTGTGCGGAGTTGTGAAAAGTGTAATCACAATTTCGTGCACCAAGGGTCTTCCCTCAGACCATCGTGCCACAGGTCTTGATCTCGCGGTGCTCATTCTTGTGCTTGTCAGTCATCCATAGATTTGCATAGAACTCTCTGACTTTTAGAACTCCAGCCTCAGTTACAGGGTTGGTAAGAACTTCCCAACCACTGTTTCGAATCTGTTCTTGAATTTCTAGGTACTCATCAGCTTTTAAATCGAATTTCACCTCCAGTATCTGATGAACGGGATTTTTTGATGGTCTACAATTTCACAATTGAAATCTCGTTATAAAGAATAGTTTCTAAACCATTCAATAATCCTTTCATACAAAAGATTATTTGTCACTAAAACAAATCCCTAAATTTATAAATCGAAGTATTCAAACCTCGGGTCGTTCTCCCTAGGAATTACAATAGAGTGTTTTGTTATTGGTTATGGAGTATATTTTGGGGTTTTTGGGATAAGAAACAAGAAATGTAAATGGCAATGAAAATAAACTAACAACTAAAAAGGTCTTGGCAAGGTTTGGTGGTCAAGGATCTCTATCCTAATCACTAACCACAACATGAGAATTGGCAAGGATCAACCCCATTAAATCATCCTCTAACTAATAAAGGAAAGTCAAATGAGCTATGTCAATCCAAGTCCATAAGTCCTAGTTCTACACTAAATCAATTAGTGAGATCTAGCGTTAATGGCTCCCAATCGTCAATCACTTGGACATTAGTAACTCAAGAGTTCCTAAGTTACCTTCCTAAGCCAAGAGCATAAAATTCTACTCTAAAATTCAACCAAGCATTTTATCAAACACTTGGAAAGCATAAAAAAAAGCATAGTAAAAATTGCAAGGAAAGTAAATCTACATTACTCAATTGCAAGGAAATTAACAACAACAATTCAATTAAGCAATAAAGGAACATGAATCATAAAATGAATTAATATGAAAATGGAAGAAACAAAAGTGCATCAATATAAAAGTAGAGAATTACATGAATTAAAAGCAAAACTAGAGAGAGGAAAGGTAGAAAAAGAAGAATTACAAAGAGAAAAGTAAATCAAAGCATGAAATTAACCTAGATCTAAGAATTCCTAACCTAGATCTAACCCACTCCTAATTTTAGAGAGAAGAGAGAGCTTCTCTCTCTAGAAACTAACTTTCCCTCCAAAACTAATCTCAAGTGTGTAATGTATGTCATCCCTCTTCAATCCTTGGGTTAAATAGCATCATAAATGAGTTGGATTGGGCCCACAAGGCTTCTAAAATCGCTGGCCACGAATTGCATTAAGTGAACCATGTGCAACCATCGGCGCGTACGCGTACTGTGCGCGTGCGTGCCCCTAAACGCGATGCAACTATGGAAAATTTTATATCATTTTGAAGCCCCAGATGTTAGCTTTCCAACCAAGCATGTCCTCATGCTTAAACCAAGAAGGATAAGAGAAGGGGTATGAACATTTATTCAATGCAATTAACCTAAATGCATATATCTATATGAATGCAACTAAATGCAAAATGATTCTACCTACTTGGTTAAAAATAAATCAATCCTCCAAGATATACATGCACAAGTAGGGCCAAGATCATATAACGATTCATGAATCCTACCAATTCAAATATCAAAATGAAGTTCAAGTAGACTTGCAAGAAGAAAGCTTATGAAAGCCGGGAATCAAGGAATTGAGCGTTGAACCCTCACCGGAAGTGTTTGCACTCTAGTCGCTTAAGTGTATAGGGTCGATTCTCTCAATTCTCCCCTAATCATGCTTTCCAAGATTTGTTTTTCATCTAACAATCAACAATTATTTCATGCATGCATGCACCTATCATGAGGACTTTTCATAGGTTGTAATGGGGCTAGGGTCAAGGTAAGGAGGTATATTTGGTTAAGTGGACTTGAAATTTGAATCTTTAATCAATTTAAACTTTCCACCTAACCTATATAGCAACCTATACAATTCTAAACAATCCTAACTACCCATCCTTCACTTTTTCACATACTCATGCATTTTTTTCTTGATCACAATACATATGCATTGATTATTATTAAGCTTCACTTTTGGGCATTTTGTCCCCTTTTTATTACTTTTCTTTTCTTTTCTTTTTCTTCTCTTTCTATTTTTTTTCTTTTTCTTTTGATATCTACATATATTTTTTTTCTTTCTATTTTCTCTTCTTTTTACTTTTTTTTTCTTTTTACAATAAAGTATATACAAAAGTATCAATGCATATGGTTTTACATTTAATTAACTCATGAACATGTACTCAATTCCCAAATATAGAAATACACAACAAAAATACCCTTTTCTCTCAACCAATGTCCCAAATTTTCCCACACTTGAATGATACTCACACTCATTAGCCTAAGCTAATCAAAGATCCAAATAAAGGATATTTATTATTTTTTGATTTAAGGCTTGTAATGTGTGGTGCACGAAATTGTGATCTCAGGCAACGGCGCCAAAAACTCTGTACGCACATCTTAATAAATCATTTTTCATTCACAACTTCGATACAACTAACCAACAAATGTACTGGGTCATCCAAGTAATAAACCTTACGTGAGTAAGGGTCGATCCCACGGAGATTGTTGGTATGAAGCAAGCTATGGTCACCTTGTAAATCTCAGTCAGGCGGATATCAAATAGTTATGGAGTTTTCGAAAATAAATAATAAATAAATAGAAAAGATAGAAATACTTATGTATATCATTGGTGAAAATTTCAGATAAGCGTATAGAGATGCTTTCGTTCCTCTGAATCTCTGCTTTCCTGCTGTCTTCATCCAATCAGTCTTACTCCTTTCCATGGCAAGCTTTCTGTAAGGGCATCGCCGTTGTCAATGGCTACATCCCATCCTCTTGTGAAAAAGGTCCAAATGCTCTGTCACGGCACGGCTAATCATCTGAGGTTCTCGATCATACTGGAATAGGATTCACCCTCCTTTTGCGTCTGTCATTACACCCAGCACTCGCGAGTTTGAAGTTCGTCACAGCTATCCCTTCCCAGATCCTACTCGGAATACCACAGACAAGGTTTAAACTTTCCAGATCTCAGGAATGGCCATCCATGGGTTCTAACTTATACCACGAAGATACTAATAACTCGGACTCGATCCCCTGTATTAGATATCCAAGAGATATTCATTCTAGGGGCCCACTTGGTGTGTGCTTGGGCTGAGCTTTAGCTTTCCACGTGTAGAGGCTTCTTTTGGAGTTGAACGCCAGGTTGTAACGTGTTTCTGGCGTTCAACTCTGGCTTGTGACGTGTTTCTGGCGTTTAACTCCAGACATCAGCGTAGAACTGGCGTTCAACGCCCTTTTACGTCATCTAAACTCGGCTAAAGTATGGACTATTATATATTGCTAGAAAGCCCTGGATGTCTACTTTCCAACGCAATTGGAAGTGCACCATTTTTAATTCTGTAGCTCCAAAAAAGCTACTTTGAGTGCAGGAAGGTCAGAATCCAACAGCATCAGCAGTCCTTCTTCATCCTCTGAATCTGATTTTTGCTCAAGTCCCTCAATTTCAGCCAGAAAATACCTGAAATCACAGAAAAACATACAAACTCATAGTAAAGTCCAGAAATGTGAATTTAACATAAAAACTAATGAAAACATCCCTAAAAGTAACTAGATCCTACTAAAAACATACTAAAAACAATGCCAAAAAGCGTATAAATTATCCGCTCATCACAACACCAAACTTAAATTGTTGCTTGTCCCCAAGCAACTAAAAATCAAATAGGATAAAAAGAAGAGAATATACTATAAATTCCAAACTATCAATGAAACATAACTCCAATAAGATGAGCGGGACTTGTAGCTTTTTGCCTCTTGAATAGTTTTGGCATCTCACTTTATCCATTGAAGTTCAGAATGATTGGCATCTATAGGAACTCAGAGTTTATATGGTGTTATTGATTCTCCTAGTTCAGTATGTTGATTCTTGAACACAGCTACTTTTATGAGTCTTGGCCGTAGCCCTAAGCACTTTGTTTTCCAGTATTACCACCGGATACATAAATGCCACAGACACGTAATTGTGTGAACCTTTTCAGATTGTGACTCAGCTTTGCTAAAGTCCCCAATTAGAGGTGTCCAGGGTTCTTAAGCACACTCTTCTTTTTCTTTGGACCTTGACTTTAACCACTCAGTCTCAAGTTTTCACTTGACACCTTCACGCCACAAGCACATGGTTAGGTGCAGCTTGGTTTAGCCGCTTAGGCCAGGATTTTATTCCTTTAGGCCCTCCTATCCACTGATGCTCAAAGCCTTGGGATCCTTTTTATTTACCCTTGCCTTTTGGTTTTAAGGGTTATTAGCTTTTTGCTCTTGCCTTTTGGTTTTAAGAGCTTTGGCTTTTTCTGCTTGCTTTTTCTCTTTTTTTTTTCTATTTTTTTTTCGCTTTTTTTTTCTGCAAGCTTTGTTCTTTGCTGCTTTTTCTTGCTTCAAGAATCATTTTTATGATTTTTTAGATTATCAAATAACATGTCTCCTTATCATTATTCTTTCAAGAGCCAACATATTTAACATTCATGAACAACAACTTCAAAAGACATATGCACTGTTCAAGCATTCATTCAGAAAACAAGAAGCATTGTCACCACATCAAAATAATTAAACTAAGTTCAAGGATAAATTCGAAACTCATGTACTTCTTGTTCTTTTGAATTAAAACATTTTTATTTAAGAGAGGTGATGGATTCATAGGACATTCATAACTTTAAGACATAGTTACTAATTACTAATGATCATGTAATAAGACACAAACTTAGATAAGTACTTAACATAGAAAACGAAAAATAGAGAATGAAAGAACAAGGAATGAGTCCACCTTAGTGATGGTGGTGTTTTCTTCTTGAGGAACCAATGATGTCCTTGAGCTCTTCTATGTCTCTTCCTTGTCTTTGTTGCTCCTCCCTCATTGCTTTTTGATCTTCTCTAATTTCATGAAGGATGATGGAGTGCTCTTGATGTTCCACCCTTAATTGTCCCATGTTAGAACTTAGTTCTCCTAGGGAGGTGTTGATTTGCTCCCAAAAATTCTGTGGAGAAAAGTGCATCCCTTGAGGTATCTCAGGGGTTTCTTGATGATGAGCTTCTTCATGTGCCTGTTGAGATCCATGAATGTGCTCTCTTGTTTGCTCCATCCTTTTCTTAGTAATGGGCTTGTGAGATGAATCTTTCCATCTCCCATGGCTAAGAGGTGGAAGCAATTGTCTTCCCTTTCCTCTTTCTTGAGGTTTCTCTGGCCTTAGGTGCCATTAATGGTTATGGAAAAATAAAAAAAAGCTATGCTTTTACCACACCAAACTTAGAATATTGCTCGCCCTCGAGCAAAAGAAGAAAGAATAGAAGAAGAAGAAGAAGATATGGAGGAGATGGAGGGATGTGTGTATTTGGCCAAATGGGTGGGATTGGGTGGGAAAGAGATGTTGAATTTTGAAGGTAGGTGGGTGTATGGATGTGAGTGTTAAATGGAAAACAGAAGGGATGACCATAAATGGAGAGAGAGAGGGTGAGGTAGGTGGGGATCCTGTGAAGTCCACAGATCCTGAGGTGTCAAGGATTTACATCCCTGCACCAATTAGGCATGTAAAATGCCTATGCATGCAATTCTGGCGTTTAAACGCCGAATTGATGCTTGTTCTGGGCGTTCAACGCCCAGATGCTTGTTTCTGGCGTTCAGCGCCAGCTCTTCTTCACTGTGCATTTCTGGCGTCTGAACGCCAGGATGCTGCTTATTTCTGGCGTTCAACGCCAGAAACATGCTCTGTTCTGGCGTTAAACGCCAGACAAATGCTCCTTACTGGCGTTTAAACGCCAGTAAGATCCTCCTCCAGGGTGTGATTTTTCTTCTGCTATTTTTGATTCTGTTTTTAATTTTTTTATTTATTTTGTGACTTCACATGATCATGAACCTAATAAAACATGAAAAACAATAAAAATAAAAATAAAATTAGATAAATAAAAATTGGGTTGCCTCCCAACAAGCGCTTCTTTAATGTCAATAGCTTGACAGTGGGCTCTCGTGGAGCCTCATAGATGTTCAGAGCATTGTTGAGACTCCCCAACACCAAACTTAGAGTTTGGACATGGGAGTTCAACACCAAACTTAGAGTTTGGTTGTGGCCTCCCAACACCAAACTTAGAGTTTGACTGTGGGGGCACTGGTTGACTCTGTTTTGAGAGAAGCTTACTGTGCCTCTTTTCCATGTTTACAGAAGGATGTCCTTGAGTTTTAAACTCAAGGGAGTCCTCATTCAATTGAAGGACTAGTTCGCCTCTGTCAACATCAATCACAGCTCTTGCTGTGGCTAGGAAGGGTCTTCCAAGGATGATAGATTCATCCTCATCCTTCTCAGTATCTAGGATTATGAAATCAGCAGGGATGTAAAGGCCTTCAACCTTTACTAACACGTCCTCTACTTGTCCATAAGCCTGTTTTCTTGAATTGTCTGCCATCTCTAATGAGATTTTAGCAGCTTGCACCCCAAAGATTCCCAGTTTCTCTATTACAGAGAGGGGCATGAGGTTTATCCCTGAACCAAGGTCACACAGAGCCTTTTCAAAGATCATGGTGCCTATGGTACAAGGTATTAGGAACTTTCCAGGGTCCTGTTTCTTCTGAGGCAATGTTAGTTGATCCAGATCACTCAGTTCATTGGTAAACAAGGGAGGTTCATCTTCCCAAGTCTCAGTACCAAATAATTTGGCATTCAACTTCATGATTGCACCAAGGTACTTGGTAACTTGCTCCTTAGTAACATCCTCATTCTCTTCATAACAGGAATACTCATCAGAGCTCATGAATGGCATAAGGAGGTTTAATGGAATCTCTATGGTCTCTAGTTGAGCCTTAGATTCCTTTGGTTCCTCAAAGGAAAATTCCTTATTGATCACTGGACGTCCCAGGAGGTCTTCCTCCTTGGGATTCATGTCCTTCTCCTCTCTTGTGGGTTCGGCCATGATGGCCATTTCAATGGCCTTGCACTCTCCTTTTGGATTTTCTTCTGTATTGCTTGGGAGAGTACTAGGAGGGATTTCAGTGACTCTTTTACTCAGCTGGCCCACTTTTACCTCCAAATTTCTAATGGAGGACCTTGTTTTCATTCATGAAACTTACAATGGCCTTAGATAGATCAGAGACTAAGTTTGCTAAATTAGAGGT
>NC_029785.2:57329318-57341419 GCF_000816755.2 Arachis ipaensis
TTTTCTTTAAGTGAATGGATCCACCTGGAGAGGTATCCAATGACATCTTAGCTAATTCAGACAGACCATCATAGAATATATCCAGGATGGTCCATTCTGAAAGCATGTTAGAAGAACACTTTTTGGTCAGTTGCTTGTATCTCTCCCAAGCTTCATAGAGGGATTCACCTTCCTTCTGTCTGAAGGTTTGAACATCCACTCTAAGCTTACTCAGCTTTTGAGGAGGAAAGAACTTGGCTAAGAAAGCCGTGACCAGCTTATCCCAAGAGTTGAGGCTATCCTTGGGTTGAGAGTCCAACCACACTCTAGCTCTGTCTCTTACAGCAAAGGGGAAAAGCATGAGCCTGTAGACTTCAGGATCTACTCCATTAGTCTTAACAGTATCACAGATCTGCAAGAATTCAGTTAAGAACTGAAAAGGATCTTCAGATGGAAGTCCATGAAACTTGCAGTTTTGTTGCATCAGAGAAACTAGTTGAGGCTTAAGCTCAAAATTGTTTGCTCCAATGGTAGGGATGGAGATGCTTCTTCCATGTAAATTAGAATTAGGTGCAGTAAAGTCACAAAGCATCCTCCTTACATTATTATTATTTTCGGCTGCCATTTCCTCTTCTTGTTCGAAAATTTCTGAAAGGTGCTTACTGGATTGTTGTAATTTAGCTTCTCTTAGTTTCCTCTTCAGGGTCCTTTCAGGTTCTGGATCTACTTCAACAAGAATATTCTTGTCCTTGCTCCTACTCATATGAAAAAGAGGGAATAGAAAAATAATAATAATAGGGATCCTTTTTAACCAGGTATGGAGGTTCCCCTGTGTGAGTAGAAGAAGAAAAGAATGTAATGTAAAGAAAGAAACACAAGGGTGAGGAGAGCAGAGATGTGAGATGAAGAGAAGTGTTAGTAGATGAATAAATAAATAGAAGGAGATGAGAGAGGAAGAGAATTTTCGAAAATTATTTTTGAAAAATGGTTAGTGATTTTCGAAAATTAAAAGAAGAAATAAATTAAAATTGAATTTTGAAAAAATTAGTTAATTAAAAAGAATTTTTGAAAAAGAGGGAGATATTTTCGAAAATTAGAGAGAGAGAGTTAGTTAGGTAGTTTTGAAAAAGATAAGATAAAAAGATATTTTTGAAAAGATATGATTGAAATTAGTTTTGAAAAAGATTTGAATTTTAAAATCACAATTAATGACTTGACTCACAAGAAATCACAAGATATGATTTTAGAACTTAAAGTTTGAATCTTTCTTAACAAGTAAGTAACAAACTTGAAATTTTTGAATCAAAACATTAATTGTTGAAGATATTTTCGAAAATTATAAGAAAAATTAAGAAAAGATTTTTTTGAAAAATATTTTTAAAATTTTCGAAAATAAAAAAATGAAAAAGATTTGATTTTTGAAAAAGATTTTGAAAAAGATAAGATTTTTAATTTGAAAATTTGATTTGACTCATAAAAACAACTAGATTTTAAAAATTTTTGAAAAAGTCAAATCTAATTTTTGAAATTCTGAGAGAGAAAAAGGGGAAGATATTTTTTTTATTTTTGAAATTTTAATGATGAGAGAGAAAAACATGAAAAATGATGCAATGCATGAAAGTTATGCATCAAAACAATGAATGCATGCAAGGATGCTATGAATGTCAAGATGAATACCAAGAACACTATGAAGATCATGATGAACATCAAGAACATATTTTTGAAAAATTTTTTTATGCAAAGAAAACATGCAAGACACCAAACTTAAAAATTTTTCATGTATAGACACTATGAATGCAAGAATGCATATGAGAAACAAGAAAAGACACAAAACATGAAAATGAAAAGATCAAACAAGAAGATTTACCAAGAACAACTTGAAGATCATGAAGAACACTATGAATGCATGAATTTTTTTCAAAAAATGCAAGATGAGCATGCAATTGACACCAAACTTAAAATCTGACTCAAGACTCAAACAAGAAACACAAAATATTTTTTATTTTTATGATTTTATTAATTTTTTTGGATTTTTCAAAAATTATTTGTGAAAAAGAAAAATAGGGATTCCAAAATTTTTAATATGAATTCCAGGAATCGTGTACTCTTAGTCTAAAGCTCCAATCTGAGGGTTAGACATGGCTTAATAGCCAGTCAAGCTTTAGCATGTAACATCAGAATATACTGCTCATTACTTATCAAATTAACTTGCCTCTATGCTGATGGTTGGAAGCTTCTATCCAAAAGAATTAGACATGGCTTTACAGCCAGTCAGGCTTCAGCATGCTTCATGAAACACTAGAATTCATTCTTAAAAATTCTGAAGAACATAATAAAATTTTTGAAAAGAAATTTTTTTTGAAAGATTTTTGAAAAATTTTTTGAAAATAAAACAAAAAGAAAATTACCTAATCTGAGCAACAAGATGAACCGTCAGTTGTCCAAACTCAAACAATCCCCGGCAACGGCGCCAAAAACTCTATACGCACGTCTTAATAAATCGTTTTTCATTCACAACTTCGATAAAACTAACCAACAAGTGCACTGGGTCGTCCAAGTAATAAACCTTACGTGAGTAAGGGTCGATCCCACGGAGATTGTTGGTATGAAGCAAGCTATGGTCACCTTGTAAATCTCAGTCAGGCGGATATCAAATAGTTATGGAGTTTTCGAAAATAAATAATAAATAAATAAAAAAGATAGAAATACTTATGTATATCATTGGTGAGAATTTCAGATAAGCGTATAGAGATGCTTTCGTTCCTTTGAATCTCTGCTTTCCCGCTGTCTTCATCCAATCAGTCTTACTCCTTTCCATGGCAAGCTTTCTGTAAGGGCATCGCCGTTGTCAATGGCTACATCCCATCCTCTTGTGAAAAAGGTCCAAATGCTCTGTCACGGCACGGCTAATCATCTGAGGTTCTCGATCATACTGGAATAGGATTCACCCTTCTTTTGCGTCTGTCACTACGCCCAGCACTTGCGAGTTTGAAGTTCGTCACAGCCATCCTTTTCCAGATCCTACTCGGAATACCACAGACAAGGTTTAGACTTTCCGGATATCAGGAATGGCCATCCATGGGTTCTAACTTATACCACGAAGATACTAATAACTCGGACTCGGTCCTCTGTATTAGATATCCAAGAGATATTCATTCTAGCTTGGTTGCATGTAGAACGGAAGTGTTTGTCAGGCACGCGTTCATAAGTGAGAATGATGATGAGCGTCACATAATCATCACATTCATAATGTTCTTGGGTGCGAATGGATATCTTAGAAGCGGAATAAGTTGAATTGAATAGAAAACAGTATTACTTTGCATTAATTCATAAGGAACAACAGAGCTCCACACCTTAATCTATGGAGTGCAGAAACTCTACCGTTGAAAAATACATAAGTGAAAGGTTCAGGCATGGCCGAATGGCCAGCCCCCATGATCTAATAACTAGACGTCCCAAGATGTCTAATACAATAGTAAAAAGTTCTATTTATAATAAACTAGCTACTAGGGTTTACAGAAGTAAGTAATTGATGCATAAATCCACTTCTGGGGCCCACTTGGTGTGTGCTTGGGCTGAGATTTAGCTTTCCACCTGCAGAGGCTTCTTTTGGAGTTGAACGCCAGGTTGTAACATGTTTCTGGTGTTCAACTCTGGTTTGTGACGTGTTTCTGGCGTTTAACTCCAGACAGCAGCATAGAACTGGCGTTCAACGCCCTTTTACGTCATTTAAACTCGGCCAAAGTATGAACTATTATATATTTCTGGAAAGCCCTGGATATCTACTTTCCAACGCAATTGGAAGCGCGCCATTTTGAGTTTTGTAGCTCCAGAAAATCCACTTTTAGTGCAGGGAGGTCAGAATCCAACAGCATTAGCAGTCCTTCTTCAACCTCTGAATCTGATTTTTGCTCAAGTCCCTCAATTTCAGCCAGAAAATACCTGAAATCACAGAAAAACACACAAACTCATAGTAAAGTCCAGAAATGTGAATTTAACATAAAAACTAATGAAAACATCCCTAAAAGTAACTAGATCCTACTAAAAACATACTAAAAACAATGCCAAAAAGCGTATAAATTATCCGCTCATCAATGTGCTAAATTAAGAACAAGTGGGTTAATCGTAGGCTCAAATTGGCTAACAATGGAAGGTAAAAGGTAGGCTATTTGGGTAAGTGAGCTATTTGAAATGATGGCCTCAATCATATAAATTCATGAATACACAAAATAATGGACATAAAGAATCAAAGAAATCAAGGATCACAATCATAGAAAGAGAATAATGCACACAAGAAGGAAAATAAGTGGTTATAAGATGTAACCATACAATTAGGCTCAAATCTCACTTGCTTGTGTTCTTAGCTCAAAGACATAATCCACAATATATATATAATTCAAGCAAGTTCTATGAAAAATTTTCACTCAAATCAATTGGGATGTTAATGTCCTATAGATAGAAATCTTGAAAAATTTCATTATTTTGACTAAGCTTATTGTGTGTGTATATGCAAAAATAAGGAAATGAAACAAAAATCCTAAAAACCTAAAAAAAATGAAATGCAAAAGTGTTGAGATTAGAAACTTGTCACCCAAAATCGCCGACCGGTCGGATGACCTCCCCACACTTAAAAGCTTGCACTGTCCTCGGTGCACTCAAAGATGAGCAAGGGGGTACGGCGACTCTCTGGATTGCCACCTTCAGCTGGTAGGTCAACAAGTTGCTGCGTGTTTTTTCTTCCGCTTCCATCTTTGCTTGCGGTGCATCATTCATGAAAAGCAAAAATATAACACCATAAGATGAGAAAACAAAAGCAAGGAAGCATACTGATGAGCGGATAATTTATATCCTTTTTGGCATTATTTTTAGGTAGTTTTTAGTATGTTTTAGCTACTTTTTATTATATTTTTATTAGTTTTTATGCAAAAATCATATTTTTGGACTTTGCTATAAGTTTGTGTGTTTTTCTGTAATTTCAGGTATTTTCTGGCTGAAATTGAGGCACCTGAGCAAAAATCTTATTCAGAGGCTGAGAAAGGATTGCAGATACTGTTGGATTCTGACCCTCCTGCACTCAAAATAGATTTTCTGGAGCTACAGAAGCCCAATTGGTGCGCTTTTAATTGCGTTGGAAAGTAGACATTTTGGGCTTTCCAGCAATATATAATAGTTTATACTTTGCCCGAGATTTGATGGCCCAAACTGGCGTTAAAAGGCAGTCAAAAACCTTCTGGCATAAAATGCCAGAACTGGCACATTTCTTGGCATTCAACGCCTATTTTGGCACCCAGGGTGGCGTTTAACTCCAACTTTAGGCATATGCACGTGAAAGCTTAAAAGCTCAGTCCAAACACTCACCAACTGGGTCCCAGAAGTGGATTTCTGCACTATCTACACTTAGTTACTCATTTTTTGTAAACCTAAGTTACTAGTCTAGTATAAAAACTACTTTTAGAGATTTATTTTGTACCTTATGACATTTTCACATTTTATATTGTATCTCCTACGGCATGAGTCTCTAAACCCCATAGGTGGGGGTGAGGAGCTCTGCTGTGTTTCAATGGATTAATGCAATTACTACTGTTTTCTATTCAATCACGCTTGATTCTATTCTAAGATACTCATTCGTACTTCAATATAGAGAGTGTGATGATCCATGACACTCATCATTATTCTCAATTCAATGAACGCGTGCCTGAAAACCACTCCCGTTCTATCTGAGCTCAACATAGTCATTGGGCGACAGCTTGAGTGCGTATCTCTTGGGTTTCTGATCCACGGACCGAGTCGATGAGATCAGAACCTTCGTGGTAAAGGCTAGAACCAATTTGTACTATTCCTGGGATCTGAAAAGTCTAAACCTTGTCTGTGGTATTCCGAGTAGGATCTGGGAAGGGATTACTGGTACAAGCTTCAAACTCGCAAATGTTGGGCGCAGTGACAGTGTGCAAAAGGATAGAGTGATCCTATTCTGACGCTAGCGAGAACCGACAGATGATTAGCCGTGCGGTAGCTGTACATGGTATTTTTCATCCGAGATGAGAAATCCGACAGTTGATTAGCCGTGCAGAGATCGTACCTGGTATTTTTCATCCGAGAGGATCATACGGCTTGCCATTGAAGGAAGCCATGCATGTTTGGAGAAGAAGACAGTAAGAAAGCAGAGATTCAGACGACAGAGCATCTCCGGAACCTCAACCTGTTTCTCATTACTGAATCACAAGTACCATTTATTTCATGTTATTTATTTTTCATAAATAAAACCATCTTTATCATTAATCTCCTGACTAAGATTTACAAGATAACCATAACTTGCTTCAAGCCGACAATCTCCATGGGATCGACCCTTACTCATGTAAGGTATTACTTGTACGGAGTTGTGAAAAGTGTAATCACAATTTCGTGCACCACATACATTGTAGGAATGAGGTACTAATCACTAGAATTGAGTGAGTGAATTAGTGTGACATTAAGAAAATAGGGATGTGAGTTCTAAATTAGGCGCCTTTTAGAATTCACATTAGCATAAAAAGTTATGTCACAAAAGGAGCATGCACTTTACTCATTCTAGTGTGCTTGAGATGCTTTAAGTGAACTTATAAGGTAAAACAAGCATTAAAGAAGCATGAAGGCATTCAAGCTATAAGCATATGGATGCATATGATCGTGAAATACAATGTGTTTGGGTAAATGCACACCATCCAATGTCAAGAGATTGCCTAATCAAAGAATAGGGTTCAAATCACATGGTGGCCAAATCATGCAATTCAAGAAGAGTTACAAGCTCGAAGGCAATTCTCATTACTTAGTATTCTTAAAAGTAAGCATGAAAAACTCAAAACAAAGTAGCAAAATATAACCTCAATAATAGAATCCAACAAAGATTATAAACATAATGACGTTAAGATAATATCCCTTTTTAATACTTAGCAGCAATTAATGGTAAACAAGAATAACAATCCAACACTCACAATGAAAAAGAGAAAATGAAATGAAAACTAAATAAAACTAACTAATTAGTTAACTAAAATAAATGGTTATCAATGGTGTTTGGGAGTGTTGGATGAGGGGTGGAAGAAGGGAAAAAGAAAGGAGAAGAAAAGAAATGGAAAGAGGAGAAGAAAAGAGATGTGTTGAAAGAAGGACATCCGCGCGTACGCGCGCATGGCGCGCGCGCGCGGATCGTGGTGCAATGGACGCGACGTGTACGCGTACATGGCGCATGCGCACGGATGGCTTATTTCAAGAGTGACGCATACGCGTCATGTGCGCGTACGCGCGAGTGGTTTTGTGCCAAAGGCACAATGCTAGCGCAGCGTTCGCACAACTCTTGGGTTTTTGGCTTGGGGTGGAATTTCTCAATCCACGCGTACGCGTACATGGCACATCCACGTGGGTAGGCAAAAATGCTTGATGCACGCGTATGCGCACAGT
Source organism: Arachis ipaensis (assembly GCF_000816755.2). NCBI lineage: Eukaryota > Viridiplantae > Streptophyta > Magnoliopsida > Fabales > Fabaceae > Arachis > Arachis ipaensis. The sequence continues at coordinate 57,336,732 of NC_029785.2, forward strand.
GCGCGTACGCACGGATGGTGCTCTACTTTTCAAAAAAAAATTTCTAAGTTTTTGCACCAATCCAAGCATTCCAAACCTCCAAACAGCTACCAAAACACCTTGAAACCTTATTTAACATACTAAACTATCAATTATACTCAACAAATCAACCAAAAACGTGAATTTAAACTAATTACCAATATGTATAAAAAGGGAAAATGAAGAGAAGTTACCATGGTGGGGTGTCTCCCACCTAGTACTTTTGTTTATTGTCCTTAAGTTGGACTTATGGGGAGCTCCTCTCAAGGTGGCTTGTGCTTAAATTCATCTTGGAACTCCCACCAATGCTTGGTTCTCCAATATGCTCTATTCTTCAAAGGTAATGCCTCTAAGCCTTGATGGAATTCTTCACAAGTCAAGGGCTCCCAAAATTGATTCTCCTTGTGCGATCTGGGATCCCACACTTTGTTTTGACACCCATCTTCAAATTGATCATCATGATTCTAATTGGGTGGCATGACCTTAGAATTCTCAAAGAAGCCTCCAAACAACTTCCTAGACCCTTGCAATTGGCTTCTACACCAACCATTACTATTCAACCTTGAACGTGCAACCACCATGAGCTTAGAATGATATTTCCAACCACTAGCCATCTCCCTTTTGCTCTTAAAACCACAAATATATCTAAGTTGACCATCCATCTCTAGCAAACCATATTCAAGGGGAATAATAAAGCTTAAGTATAAGGAATTTACCCACTTGAATGAAAGAACGGATGGTGGCGGCTTGGGGAGAGGTATCTCTAATGTACTTGTAAGCCCTACCACCTTATGGTCTTCCTTGACCACTTCCACCTCTTCACAAACTTCTTCAACTTTAATCCTTTGTTCATCAATTTCATCTAACTCTTCTCCATCACTCAAATCATAAATGGGAGGAAGAGAAAAATCTACCTCCACATTGCTTTCCATCTCATTAGGAGAAGGTTCTTCAAATTCAAAGGATTCACCACCAAGAAAGTTGGATGCATGATCTTCATCTCCAAGGGAACTCAATGTTTGCTCCATTCCTTCCAAGTCTTCATTCAACAATTGTTTTGGAGGTTGTACACGCTCCTCCTCAACAACAAGTTCAACCTTCTTGGAGGAATTTTCTATGATTTTAGCTTCCCATAGAGGTTCCGCATTTCCTAGGTCTTTAACCACTTCTTCCTTTTTTTTAATGATCATAGGCTTCTCCAATTGCTCTAATACAAAATAACATTCCTCATTTTCCACCGGAGTTTCCAATTTCTCCTTTCTGCTATGCTTTTCAATTAATTCTCCACATGTGACCATGAGAGTGCTTTGAGTGCTCAAGCATTGGGAGGCTAAAATGCTTACTACCTTGGTCAAGGTAGTCACAAATTCTAGTGTCTCCCTTTGTATTTCTCCTTGCCCTTGAAGTATAAGGCTAAGGATTTCATCCACTAGGGATTGGAGTGGATAAGAGGGTTCATTGTATTGGAGAAAGAGTTCATAATAGGAAGGTGATTCTTCTTGGTAAGGGTATGGTGGTGTGTATTGAGGTGGTTCTTGGGAGTATGGATATTGGAATGGTGGTTCCATGTATGGCTCATATGGTTCAAAAGGTAGTTGGTAGGATGGATATGGCTCATAGGCATATGGTGGTGGTTCTTGAAAGTCACAAGGAGATTCACCATAGCCATTGGATTGATATGCATCATAGAATGGGTCTTGTTCATAGTGTATTGGTGGAGGTTGTTGCCATGAAGATTGATCATACGCATATGGCTCCTTCCACCTTTGATTGTCCCATCCTTGATACACATCTTCATTGTAGCTCTCATTTCCTACAACATAGTTGTAATCACACTCATAGCCAAGGTGAGAATTCATGATAGCAAGAGAAAATGAAAACAAAAATCAAATAAGAAGCAAGAAAATTAAATCCTAAAACTAGTAAGAACTAACAAAGAATCAAAAGACAAACCTATTTACAATATTCACATATATACAATAACCAATAACACAACACCATTGCAATTCCCCGGCAACGGCGCTGATGTGTATTTTTTGTGGAAAACAAAAAATGAATTCCAAACACACAAATCTCACCGGCAAGTATACCGGGTCGCATCAAGTAATAAAACTCACGTGAGTGAGGTCGATCCCACAGGGATTGATAGATCAAGCAACTTTAGTGGGTGATTAGTTTAGTCAAGCTAACATTGAAGTGAATTGTGTGAAATTGTAGCCAACAGAAAATAAATGACAATGAATTTAGAGTTGCAGAATATAAATTGGCAAGTAACTTAAAGAACAAGAAAGTAAAATAGCTGAAACTTAAATTGCAAGAAAAGTAAATTGCATGAAAAGTAAAGGGGCTGAGGTGCTGGAAATTAAATAGAGCAATATATCAGAATTCAAAACTCTACTTGAAAGTTTGCAGAAGAAGAAAACAGGGAGAATTCTTAAGGTGAGATTGAAACAGAATTTCTTCAATTCTCAACCCAAGATTCAAAACAAAAAGAAAAACTAAAGAGAGAGAGTTATGTATTCCTAATGCTCCCTAGTGGAGCTCGCCCCCCCAATACAATGAAACAGATGCCTATTTATAGGCATTTTTACAAAATGAAAATGAAATTCAAAACAAATTACAATTAAAATGAAATTTCTATTCTAACTATCTCTTGTGCCTTTGAGTGGTGTCAATTGGGCCCTTGCTCTTGATGGAATTGGGTTGAAGATAGCCTTTGTTGATTGCTCTTGGAGTTGGAGAGAAACCCATTTGTGAACCGGGCCATGAACCAGAAAAGCTTGAGTAAAAGTTTGAGGTCAAACTTTTACTCAAACTTTTCATATCAGCTAACATTCCTTGCTGCCATCCACGTTTGAGCCAAAGTTTGAGGTCAAACTTTGAGCCAAACGTGGATCCCTTTTGTATGCTTCTTAGGGGCTACTTTGTCCTCTTGTCACGTTGCAAATTTTATGCCCAATATAGACTATTATATATGGTTGGAAAGCTCTGAATGCCAGCTTTCTAACTCACTTGGAATCACCTCAATTAGACATCTACAACTCAAGTTATGCTCCTTTGAAGAGGACAAGGTCGCTGGCTTTGGTGTGCAGCGTTTGAGGCGACGTTTGCCTCAAACGTGGACGAAAACGCCAGATTTTGGAGATTCAAACACATTGTTCACCCCATACTATTATACATTATTGGAAAGCCCTGAATGTCTACTTTTCAATGCCGTTGGAAGCGCATCATTTGGAGTTCCACAGCTCGAGTTATACTCCGTCGAAGGTGCAGAGGTCAGTTGGCCTCACTGCAAGTTGCCACCATGTTCGTTTATGCATATTTCGGGGCAGTTTTCTCCCTCAATTTTAGTGTCCACCATGCAGTGCCATATATTCTTGGAAAGCTCTTGATTCCTACTTTCCATTTCTTTTTGAATCACCTCATTTGGAGCTCTGTAGCTCAAGTTATTCTTGTTGGAAGTATACCCCTTATATGCCTTGTGGCGCCAACGTTTGCCAAAAAGCTTGAGGCAAACGTTGGCACAAGCTTTTTCTCCCCTGGGTATGTTGGTGTGGCGCCAACGTTTGAGCAAAAGTTTGACCTCAAACGTTGGCGCAAGCTTTTTCCTCCAGGGTGTTGATTTTGTGATGCCAACGTTTGCCAAAATGAAAAAGCATAGAAAAATATGACATGTTGGCATGTCATCACAACACCAAACTTAAACCTTGCTTGTCCCCAAGCAAGAAAAGAATCATGCAATAGAGATTGACAATCCAAGGCAAGAAGAATAGCAACTCAATGTTCATGGTAAGCTAGTTTTCTAAGCATGCTACAATCACAAAAGAAATGTAAATGATTGATGCTCCCATCTAGCTCAATTTATGAAATATTTCTCTTTTATTTCTTCCTTGAAACAAGCTTTTGATTTTCTTATTTAGCTTCTCCTTTTGGGTGCTTTGCTCCATGAGTTGATAACAAAGCTACGACTTCTAAATGCTTTGTTTTCAAGTATTACCACTTGATACATAAGAACCACAAGCATTTGATTAGAGGACTTCATTAAGCTCATTTTTTTCTTTTCTTTTCTTGACTCTCTAATCATTGATACTCAGAGTCTTGAGCTTTGAGGGAGTGCTTTTGCACTTTGAGCCTAACCTTGACTTCTAAATGTTTTGTTTTCAAGTATTTGGCTTGATACATAAACACCACAAGTACTTAGCAAATAAATTGCCATTGGTACTCAGAGCCTTCAGCTTTCTCATTTTTTCCCTTTTTCTTTTCTTGCTTTAATTGTATTTGCCTCTTCAAGGTTTTCATGATTTTCAAAAGATTTCACAAAATGTTCTAGATGAAAACTTCAATTAAATAAAATCCAATGCAATTGAGCAACAATTAATCATACTAGCTTTCCAATACTTGTATGCACATGCTAAACTCTTCTTTAATTCCTTGTTTGTTTATGATCATGATACTTTACTGCTTTAAGCTTTACAAAACTCAAGTTGGTAGTCATAATGGCATGGCAACATGTTATAAATCAATATTCATGCTATGCTTTATTCATACACACACGTAAACAGAAAAGATGAAGACAATCATGCATTTTAAGCACTGGAAACAAATGAGGAGAAAAGGAACTCTACAACCTTGTAGTTCATCTTCATTATTGTTGTCCTTTTTCCTCTATT
>NC_029785.2:57341584-57342786 GCF_000816755.2 Arachis ipaensis
TTGAATCCTTGAATCCAAGTCTTGGTGGTTGTGTGATTGTTGGAGTCTTCTTTTCATCAAGAGTCTCTTGTATTGGTGGTTCCATGAGCCCTTCCTTCATGTGATTTTCTGCTTCACTTGAGTGTGAATTCTCTGGAATGACTTCCTCACTTTCTTGCTCCTCCACTCCTTTCTTTGCACTCAACATTTGCTTTAATAGCTCTTTCATGGAGGAGGTTTGTTGATCTTCCCAAGCTTTCTTCATCTCCTCTTCATACCTTTCAATCATGGATTCAAGTGTTGAGGCATTTTGGTCCAGGGAGGTTTGTGAGAGTTGTGAGTGTTCAGGTTCTTTTGTCACCTCAAGTGCAGTTTCATTTTCAACTATTTCCACTACCTCTTTCTTTTTCACTAAAAATTCACTTGACTCAGTAGCCTCTTCCTTTTTTGCAATTTCACTTGACACAGGGACCTTGTGTTCTTGTTTTTCCATTTCCTCCTTCCTTGCATTCAATAATTTGCCTAACTGTACTTCCATGTTTTTGAGGGAGTTCTCTTGTTCTTTCTAGTATTTCTCTTTCTCCTCCGCAATTCTTTTGAGCATGGACTCAAGATTTGAGAGTCTTTGGTTCATGGAAGTTTGTGTGGGTGGTGAGTTTTGGCAAGGATTTGTTTGATCATAAGATGAGTTGAACTCCATTTGAATTTTGTAAAACACAACACCAAATAAAATTGAAATTCATGTTTCAGATGATATTTGCTTAGTGAGGCAAAAACACAAACACCTTGGTTTCAAGAACAAAAACAAAGAAAATGCTTAATCTAGACTTCTCACCCACTTAATCATTGTTGATCTAAATCAATCCCCGGCAACGGCGCCAAAAACTTGATGTGTATTTTTTGTGGAAAACGAAAAATGAATTCCAAACACACAAATCTCACCGGCAAGTATACCGGGTCGCATCAAGTAATAAAACTCACGTGAGTGAGGTCGATTCCACAGGGATTGATGGATCAAGCAACTTTAGTGGGTGATTAGTTTAGTCAAGCTAACATTGAAGTGAATTGTGAGAAATTGTAGCCAACAGAAAATAAATGACAATGAATTTAGAGTTGTAGAATGTAAATTGGCAAGTAACTTAAAGAACAAGAAAGTAAAATAGCTGAAACTTAAATTGCAAGAAAAGTAAATTGCATGAAAAGTAAAGGGGCTGAGGTGCTGA
>NC_029785.2:57342907-57351194 GCF_000816755.2 Arachis ipaensis
ACTTGAAAGTTTGCAGAAGAAGAAAATAGAGAGAATTCTCAAGGTGAGATTGAAACAGAATTTCTTCAATTCTCAACCCAAGATTCAAAACAAAAAGAAAAACTAAAGAGAGAGAGTTCTGTATTCCTAATGCTCCCTAGTGGAGCTCGCCCCCCCAATACAATGAAACAGATGCCTATTTATAGGCATTTTTACAAAATGAAAATGAAATTCAAAACAAATTACAATTAAAATAAAATTTCTATTCTAACTATCTCTTGTGCCTTTGAGTGGTGTCAATTGGGCCCTTGCTCTTGATGGAATTGGGTTGAAGATACCCTCTGTTGATTGCTCTTGGAGTTGGAGAGAAACCCATTTGTGAACCGGGCCATGAACCAGAAAAGCTTGAGTAAAAGTTTGAGGTCAAACTTTTACTCAAACTTTTTATATCAGCTAACATTCCTTGCTGCCATCCACGTTTGAGCCAAAGTTTGAGGTCAAACTTTGAGCCAAACGTGGATCCCTTTTGTATGCTTCTTAGGGGCTACTTTGTCCTCTTGTCACGTTGCAAATTTTATGCCCAATATAGACTATTATATATGGTTGGAAAGCTATGAATGCCATCTTTCTAACCCACTTGGAATCATCTCAATTGGACATCTACAACTCAAGTTATGAACCTTTGAAGAGGACAAGGTCGCTGGCTTTGGTGTGCAGCGTTTGAGGCGACGTTTGCCTCAAACGTGGTCGAAAACGCCAGATTTTGGAGACTTAAACACATTGTTCACCCCATACTATTATACATTGTTGGAAAGCCCTGAATGTCTACTTTCCAATGCCGTTGGAAGCGCATCATTTGGAGTTCCACAGCTCGAGTTATACTCCGTCGAAGGTGCAGAGGTCAGTTGGCCTCACTGCAAGTTGCCATCATGTTCGTTTATGCACATTTCGGGGCAGTTTTCTCCCTCAATTTTAGTGTCCACCATGCAGTGCCATATATGCTTGGAAAGCTCTTGATTCCTACTTTCCATTGCATTTTGAATCACCTCATTTGGAGCTCTGTAGCTCAAGTTATTCTTGTTGGAAGTATACCCCTTAGTTTGAGGCAAACTTTGGCTCAAACTTTTTGTTCTCTCTTGCTCTTAACCATTCCTTCTTCCTTCAACCTTCTTCAAAACTCTTTTCACCTATCATCAATCAACCAAACACATCAAAGCTATGCTCAAAATCATGAGTTTGTTATTCTTTCATAATATATGACAATTATAGCATAAAATCTCATGAAATTGCATTAATTCATCCATGGTTGATTGAATCAAAGAAAACATGAAAATCTACCCAATTGGCTTGCTTATGGCTCAAGAAAGTGCATAAAACCTATTGAAAACAAATGAAAAAGCATAGAAAAATATGACATGTTGGCATGTCATCAGGCGCCATTTTGATGAACGGGATTTTTTGACGGTCTAGAATTTCACAATTGAAATCTCGTTGTAAAGTATAGTTTCTAAACTAATCAATAATCCTTTCATACAAAAGATTGTTTGTCACTAAAATAAACCCCTAAATTTATAAACCGAAGTATTCAAACCTCGGGTCGTTCTCCCTAAGAATTACAATAGAGTGTTTTGTTATTGGTTATGGAGTATATTTTGGGGTTTTTAGGATAAGAAACAAGAAATGTAAATGACAATGAAAATAAACTAACAACTAAAAAGGTCTTGGCAAGGTTTGGTGGTCAAGGATCTCTATCCTAATCACTAACCACAACATGAGAATTGGCAAGGATCAACCCCATTAAATCATCCTCTAACTAATAAATAAAAGTCAAATGAGCTATGTCAATCCAAGTCCATAAGTCCTAGTTCTACACCAAATCAATTAGTGAGATCTAGCGTTAATGGCTCCCAATCGTCAATCACTTGGACATTAGTAACTCAAGAGTTCCTAAGTTACCTTCCCAAGCCAAGAGCATAAAATTCTACTCTAAAATCCAACCAAGCATTTTATCAAACACTTGGAAGGCATAAAAAGAAAGCATAGTAAAAATTGCAAGGAAAGTAAATCTACACTACTCAATTGCAAGGAAATTAACAACAACAATTCAATTAAGCAATAAAGGAACATGAATCATAAATTGCATTAAAATGAAAATGGAAAAAACAAAAGTGCATCAATATAAAAGTAGAGAATTACATGAATTAAAAGCAAAACTAGAGAGAAGAAAGGTAGAAGAAGAATAATTATAAAGAGAAAAATAAATCAAAGCATGAAATTAATCTAGATCTAAGAAGTCCTAACCTAGATCTAACCTACTCCTAATTTTAGAGAGAAGAAAGAGCTTCTCTCTCTAGAAACTAACTTTACCTCCAAAACTAATCTCAAGTGTGTAATGTATGTCATCCCTCTTCAAACCTTGGGTTAAATAGCATCAGAAATGAGTTGGATTGGGCCCACAAGGCTTCTAAAATCGCTGGCCACGAATTGCATTAAGTGAACCATGTGCAACCACCGGCGTGTACGTGTACTATGCATGTGCGCTCCTATAAACACGATGCAACTATAGCAAATTTTATATCATTTTGAAGCCCCGGATGTTAGCTTTCTAACGCAACTAGAACTGCATCATTTGGACCTCTGTAGCTCAAGTTATGGTTGATTAAATGCGAAGAGGTCGGCTTGACAGCTTTTGTGATTCCTTCATTTCTTCATGAGTTCTCCATTTTTACATGCTTTTCCTTCATTCCCTTGATCTAATCTTTACCTTCTAGATCTGAAATCACTTAACAAACATATCAAGGCATCTAATAGAATCAAGGTGAATTAAATTTAGCTATTTTAAGACCTAAAAAGCATGTGTTCACTGTTAAGCACAATTAAGGGAGAAGTTATAAAACCATGCTATTTCATTGGATAAATGGGAAAAAGGTTGACAAAATTCCCTAAATTCAACTCAAGATAAACCCTCCAAATGGGGTTTATCAGTATCACATTCTTCTTGCTAATGATCTTATAATAGTGCTCCTCATGAGCCTTAGTGTAAAACCAATGGAGTTCATGTGGGATTAGAGGGAGCCTTTTCCTTCCTCTTTCTTGAAGAGGACTCTCCAACTTTTGGTGCCATAGGGAGTGTGAGAAAAATGAAAAACAGAGCGCCCCAACACCAAACTTAAAGCTTTTGCTCATCCTAGGGAAAACAGAAGAAAGAATAGAAATATAGAGGGAGAGACAAAATGGAGAATTGAAGAGCAGAATGAAAAGGTGAGGAGAGGTTTGAATTAAAGTAGTATTTATAGGGGAGGGGGAATTCAATTTCGGTTATGGGGGTGGAAAAAGATGGAGTGAATTTTTTATTGATGGGGATATGATATGAAAAGATATGAGTAGGATATGAGGAGATATGGTATGAAAATAATTGGGACATAGATAATTTGATGGGTGAGAATGAGTAGTGGAAGAGGAGGGAGCGGAGAATATCAAAAGGATGTGATATGAAAAGATATGAAAGGGAACTAGTAAGATATGGTATGAGATTTAGCTCCTTTGGTGGCATTAAACGCCACCTTAGGCATTCAGCGCCCAATGTGGGGATGGCTCTGTCCCCCTATGGCGTTAAACGCCAATCCCTTTTTTTTGTGGCGTTAAACGCCCATGATGGGCGGGAAATGCCCTAAGTGGGTAGGGTTTGGATTGGAACGCCTAATTGGGGCGTTAAATCCCCATGCACAGCTCCCTTGCAGGCGCTAAACGCCTTCCCTGGTGTTTAGCGCGCAATTTTCTTTCAGCTTTAGAGTGTTCTGTTCTTCCCTTTGTGTCCTTCTATCCCTGTTCTAAGCTTTGCACATGATCACAAACCAGATTAAACCTAGAAAAATATGAAGATCAGTAAACACCAAGCTAAAGTAAAACTGAAATTAACACAGAAATAAACCAAAGGATACTTAAGATTGGGTTGCCTCCCAACAAGCGCTTCTTTACTGTCATTAGCTTGACATTCATATCTACTATGTCAGTAGATCGGTGGATCTCTGGTGATCAATCTCGTCTCCAGGATAATGTTTTACCCGCTAACCATTGATTATGAATTTGCCACCTAAATTCCCATCTTGGAGTTCGACATGACCATAGGGTGACATTCCAGTGACCACAAAGGGTCCTGACCACCTAGACTTAAGCTTCTCGGGAAAGAGCCTGAGCTGAGAGTTGAATAGTAAAACCTTCTGGCCAGGCTCAAATACTCTTGAAGCCATCTTCTTATCATGCCACTTTTGGCTTTTTCTTTTTATAGTTTTCCATTTTCATAAGCAGAGTGCCTGAACTCATCAAGCTCGTTCAGTTGGAGCAGCCTTTTCTCTCCTGCGGTCCTGGCATCAAAGTTTAGGAACTTTGTTGCCCAATATGCTCGGTGCTCCAACTCCACTAGCAGATGACAAGCCTTACCATAGACTAACTGATATGGAAACATTCTAATAGGGGTCTTGAAGGATGTCTTGTACACCCAGAGAGCATCATCAAGTCTCATTGTCCAGTCATTTTTTAAGGTGCTCACTGTCTTCTATAAGATCCTTTTGGGGTTGGAAATGCGATTCCACACGAAAACGCACCGGCAAGTATACCGGGTCGCATCAAGTAGTAATTACTCACAAGAGTGAGGTCGATCCCACGAGGATTGATGGATTGAGCAATTTTAGTTAGGTGTTGAATTTAGTTAAGCGAACAGTTGAGGAATGGAGTGATTTTGAGTGACAGAAGCTAAATTGCAAGTAAATAGAAGTGCAGAATGTAAATTGAGCAGAAAAATAGAGTGCAGAAGGTAAATTGACTGAATCTAAAGATGCAGAAAAGGTAAATTGCATGTAACTTAAAGAATAAGGAAGTAAAAGAGCTGAAACTTAAATTGCAAGAAAAGTAAATTGCAAAAACTTAAAATGCAAGAAATGTAAATTACTGAATCTCAATTGCTGAGAAATGTAAATTACTTGAAGAGTAAATGGGATTTGGGTGCTGGGATTTAGAATTTAACAAGAAAATGTAAATTGAAGCAAATCAGAAAGCTATTAGATGAAGGGATTCAATTCAGTAGCACAACAAAAAAGAAAAATTGCTTGAAGAAACAAAGAGTAAGAAAACTTGATTCAATTATGAAATTCTTAAAGAGAAATTGAAGATCGAAGAAGAGAAATGAGATTAGAAAGCAGATCTAGATCTCAATTTCTCTCTTGATTAAGCAGAAAGTAATTTCAGAAGAAATGAAAAGAAAACAGTAAAGAAACTTATATCCAATTCTCCAATCCCCAAAACAGAAAAGTAAAAGTCGCAAAAGAAAGAAATTAAAAACAAAAAACTAAACTCAGATCCAATCCTTAGAATAATTGAGAAGAGAGGTAAAAGATAATTCTCAAACATGGAATCAATGAAGCTCTTCAATCTCAATTCAAACTCCAAGAACAGATAGTGAAAGTTTCAGAAGAAAAGAAAATGCAGAAAGAAAACTAGATCCAAATTCCCAAATTCCAAAGTCAGAACAATTCAAATCAAAGTGAAAACTAAAATGGAGCTCAAGGTCCAAAGGTAAAAAGATCCTCTACAAATCAAATTAACTCCTATTTATACACTTTCTATTTTTGGTTTTCAGAATTTGGAATGGGCTTTTCAGGTTGATGAAGAAGTGGATCTAAGATGGCCTTTCATTGAAAATGGTCCATGGGTGCACTTGTGATGCACGGAAAACTTGTCTCTCAACAAATCTCCCTTCGGCAAGTGTACCGAATTCGTCGTCAAGTAAAAACTCACAATAGAGTGAGGTCGAATCCCACAGGGATTGATTGATCAAGCAACTTTAATTAGAAGAATGTTCTAGTTGAGCGATTCCAGAATTTGGGTTGAGAGTTGCAGAAAATAAAAATGGCAGGAATGTAAATAACAGAAAAGTAAATGCTAGAATTAAAGGACTGGAAGTAAATGACTGAAAATAAATTGCAGAATTGTAAATGGGAATGGGGGATTTGCTCATAAAAGTAAATGGCAGAAATTAAAGAGAATGGGTAAGATCAGAGATAACATTGTCACTAACGTTCCAGTGTGCCCCTTCTTGCTTCACGTTAAAGCCCACGTTAACTAGGTTAACATGGCTTCTAACGTAGCCCTTGCCATCCTTCGAGAACGTTAGTGACATTCAACATTGTCACTAACGTTCCAATGTACCCCTAGGTCTCACGTTAGAGTCCACGTTAACTAGGTTAACGTGGCTTCTAACGTGGCCATCTTTAGCCATCCCAACGTTAGTGACAATGTTGAGTGTCACTAACGTTCTCGAAGGTTAACAAGGCAACGTTAAAAGCCACGTTAACCTAGTTAACGTGGGTTTTAACGTGAGGCAAAGGGGTGCATTGGAACGTTAGTGACAATGTTAAGTGTCACTAACGTTGGCTCAACTTCTCTTCTCCACGTTAGAGTTCACGTTAACTTAGTTAACGTGACTCTCTAACGTGGGCATTGATGGCTTTTTGAGAGTGTTATTGGCAATCACTTTTCTCATTAATCTTGCAAGTTACCTCCCATTTTCTTGCTTCCTTTTGGTCCTGAAATCAAGCAATAAAGTGCATCAAAGCTCTAGTCCAAGTCATGAGTAATGCAACATAATAATTGTCACTAAACTTATGCAAAATCCTCATGAAATTATGTAAAATGCACAATGTATGCTTGAATCAAGGCATAAGTGAATATCTACCCAAAACTAGCTTATTTCCTAAAGAAATGCATGAAACTAACCTAAAAACAGTAAAGAAAAGGTCAGTGAAACTGGCCAAGATGCCCTGGCATCACAACCCCAAACTTAAAGCTTGCTTGTCCCTAAGCAAGTACTGGAACAAGAGAATGATGAATGGAGTATCCAGAGGAATGAGTCATTCTTGTGGAAGTTATTTTACTGATTTTATGGTGGTTTCATGCATAGCAACTTAGGTTCATTCCATTACTGGCTTTCAGACCTTTATCATGTCCTAAAACACCCACTTTATTTATATCCCATGAGACCTTTATTCATTGATCCTTTTATTGTTATTTCAAGGGTTGTTTGTGTTATTTAGTCTAAGTGCTCTGTAAGGGGGCAACTCTTTAAGATAAGCTTTCAGCCAACACTCTCGAACCAGTTGGTTCAAGGTGCTAGGTGTTGAGACACCCCTAAGGACTTACTCCCTCAAGCCTATCCCCCATACATACACACTACATGCATTTAGTGTATTTATTTTCTTTTCTTGAGACCTTGGTGTCCAGCACCTCTTTGGGTTACTAAGTGTTCTGTAGTGAAGGTTACTCTTGATAGTGGACTTTCAGCTGATAATCCCGAGTTAGTTAACCCAAGTTACCAAGTGATAAGGCACCCCTAAGAGCTTATTCATCCAAGTAGATCCCTCACACAGGAGCACCACAGACACTTGCCTCAAGATTAAAACCATTGATACCTAGCCTTATTGCTTACTCTTTTTCTTTTGTTTTTTCACTTCCATTGTTCTTTCCCTTTTCTCTTCTTAGGATCTTGTTATTAACTTAGTCTCATGAGTTTATCCAAAGCAAAGTATTCAGGCCATATAATTGTCATCCTAGCCTTGTGGTTGAACCAATTTAGCTAACTTATGACTACCCCAAAGATTCATGAATGCACTTCCACATTATGAACTCTACTCTGGTCTTTTAAAAACATAATCATTCTCTTCTTCAATTTGATTTAAAGGGACAGCATACAAGTAAGTTAAGTGATGGTGCAGTAACATAAAGACTAGTGTACATAGACCTATTCAGAACTTAAAAGACAGAATTTAAAAAGGGTTCAACTATGAGTAACTACAAATCAAAAGTGCATTCGAACTTCCAACTTTCAACAATTCTGAGTACAATGGAATTAGGTAACAATACAACCTTCGGGTGATGATCTCTGGTCCCCCTCTCTCTTTGTCATCATCCTAGTTTTTGCTGCCTCGCTTCTTTGGGTGAAGGTGCACCATTTCCTTACAAGATTCCTGCAAGGTTACTGGAAGTTGCTTGTTCCCAAAGCACTTGAGACATAGTTAGCTTACATGTATGCTTGTGCCTCTTGAACTCAATTTGGTGTGTGAACACCAAACTTAGTTCTTTTCCCAGTACAAAATATTGCATATATGCAGAGACTCTCATATCTTGTTATCAACAAAGCAATGATCACCTATAGTCTAACTACATCTAAGTGGTTTCTCTTGATTGGATGGAGCTAGCAATGTTCTTTTGGAGTGGAGTGTAATTCTAACCAATGTCTTTTAGTAAAACACCAAAC
>NC_029785.2:57351324-57359356 GCF_000816755.2 Arachis ipaensis
TCCCCACACATCAAACAGTTCCAGTTCCAAGATGAAATTTTGTGGCATGGCGTTTCTTTTGGGCAGGTTTCCAGATCTTTGGCATTCATTGCAGCTTTTTACTAGTTCCTTGGCATCGTTGAAAAGGGTGGGCCAAAAGAATCCGCTTTGTAACACCTTTGCCGCAGTTCTGTCCCCTCCAAAGTGCCCGCCATAGCATGAACCGTGGCAGTTCCACAGGACTTCTCTCCCTTCCTCTTCCGAAACACATCTTCTAAGAATTCCGTCTGAACATTTCTTGAAGAGATATGGCTTGTCCTAGACAAAGTATTTTGCATCATTCATGAGCTTCCTCTTTTGATGTTTATTGATCCCTGGGGGTAATGCCCCAGTTGCCTTGAAATTTGCAATATCTGCGAACCATGGTGCTTTGTGAACTGTCATCAATTGCTCATCAGGGAAGAGCTCGTTCACATTTGTTTCATTCTCTCCACCTTGATCATGAGGGATTCTGGATAGGTGATCTGCCACCTTGTTTTCCACTCTAACCCAAGGGCTGTCTGAAATTGGGTATATGACCCCTCCTTGCCAAAGCTTCATAACCTCTTTCTGTACCACTTCCTTCATGATTGGGTTCAGCCTTCTTTGGAATTGAATTGATGGCTTGGCATCATTTTCCAACAGTATTTTATGCATTTATATGGCTGAACTGATTCCCTTCAAGTCAGTAAGGGTCCATCCAATGGCATCCTTATGCTCCCGCAGCACCTTGAGTAGTTCATCCTCTTGATCTTGACTGAGGGATGAATTTATGATTACTGGGTAGTTTTCATTTTCTCCTAGATATGCATATTTGAGAGTGGGTGGCAATGCTTTGAGTTCAAGTTTGGGTGCTTCTGATTTTTCGTTCCCTTCCTTTGGTGCATCTGGTATATGTATTTCTGTTGTAGCTACCTCTTCACTTGATTCAGATTCTTCCTCCACCAATCTCTTGTTCTCTTCAGGTTCATCTTCTTCAAAATTCTCCTCCACTTCATCCTCAAGTGCATCTAACCTCATGCATTCCCCCAGTTGTTCCGGTGGATAACTCATGGCCTTGAACACATTGAATGTCATCCTTTCATTGTGTAATCTCAGGGTGAGGTCACCCTTCTGAACATCAATGACAGCTCCAGCAGTGGCCAAGAATGGCCTTCCCAAGATGATGGAGGTCTTGGCATCTTCCTGCATGTCCAGCACCACAAAATCTGCTGGGAATATGAAATCTCCTACTTTTACTAGCAAATCCTCTACTATCCCGTGAGGGAATTTGAACGACCGGTCTGCCAGTTGTAGAGCCACTTTTGTTGGTTTAGCCTCCTCAATTTTCATCTTTCTCATCATAGCTACTGACATCAAATTGATGCTGGCCCCTAAGTCACAAAGAGCCTTTTCTACTGTGATTTCTCCTATAATGCAAGGGATCTGAAAACTCCCAGGATCCTTCAGTTTCTGAGGTAGTTTATACTGAATGATAGCACTGCACTCTTCAGTTAGTATCACAGTCTCATTGTTCTTCCATCTTCTCTTCTTAGTCATTAGCTCCTTCAAAAACTTGGCATAAAGTGGCCTTTGTTCTATGGCTTCAGCAAATGGTATGTTGATTTGTAGCTTCTTGAAGATTTCCAAAAATCTCAAGAACTGGTTGTCATCTTCCTTTTTCTTCAATAGCTGGGGGTATGGAGCTCTTGAGATGTTCAGTTGGGGTATCTTTTTTTCTTTCTGCAGACTTGGCGTGGGGGGTTGCATTCCATCTTGCTCTTCTCCCTTTTCATTTGAGCCTTCTTCTTGTGGTTTTTGGGGATGTTCCTTCAGTTCCTTCCCATTCCTAAGTGTGATAGCTTGACACTCCTCCCTTTTTCTTGAATGGGCATCATAGCAAAAATTGTGGTTAGGAAGCTGCTTAAATAGATAGCTGATTTGTGTTTCCAGTTTTGTGATGGCAGCATTTTGATTCTGCATGTTTGACTGCACTTCCTCTCTGAATGCTTTACTGTCTTGAATGTCTCTGCATATTCCTTCAATGAAGGTTTCGATCTTAGAGAGCTTGTCATGAATTGATGAGTGGTTCAGAGCAGATGTGCTTTTTTGGTTTTGATAAGTGTGTGGAGAAGTGTTGTTGTGGGGGTGTTGAGATGTCCTCTGGTCTTGGTTTTGATCTTGCTCACTTCCCCACCCAAAGTTTGGGTGGTTTCTCCATCCAGGGTTGTAAGTCTTGGAGTATGGATCATAGTTTTTCCTTGGTGAATTCCCAATGTAGTTGGCTTGCTCCTGACTCCCCTCTGCTTCTTCATTCACTCCTTATTGGATTGTTGATGAAGATGAGATTGCTGCTACTTGGTTCCTCTCCATCTTCTTGGTGAGGTCAGCTAGCTGCTGGGTAATGAGCTTGTTTTGGGCCAACAGAGCATCTACATTGTTTAGCTCCATCACTCCTCTTGTGTTCCCTCTTTCGGAAGCATAGAAGTAGTCGTTTTCTGCTACTGTTTCGATAACATCTATGGCTTCCTCAATGGTCTTTTTCTTGTTCAAAGATCCTCCAGATGAATGGTCTACGGCCTTCTTTGACTCATAAGAGAGACCTTCATAGAAAATGTGCAGCTGCACCCATTCGTTGAACATGTCAGGTGGACACCTCCTTGTTAAGTCCTTGAACCTCTCCCATGCTTCATATAGAGTCTCACCATCTTGTTGTCTGAAAGTTTGAACCTCAGCTCTCAGCCTATTAATTCATTGAGGAGGGTAGAATCTTGCTAAGAATTTGTTCACCACATCCTTCCAAGTTGTCAAGCTCTCCTTTAGGAAGGATTTCAACCACTTGGCTGCCTTGTCCCTGAGTGAGAAAGGAAATAAGAGCAGTCTATAGGCGTCAGGATGAACACCATTAGATTTTACTGTGTCACATATTCTCAGGAAGGTGGTCAAATATTGATTGGGGTCTTCTTGAACACCTCCTCCAAACGAACAGTTGTTCTGAACAAGGGTGATGAGCTGTGGTTTAAGTTCAAAGTTGTTGGCATGGATTGTTGGCTTTTGGATGCTACTTCCACAATTGCCTGGGTTTGGATTGATGTACGAGCCCAAAACTCTTCTATCCTCCCCAGCATGATTTGCTCCACCTCCTCTGCTATGGTTGTGAGTCTCTTCTTCATGATGATTTTCCATGTTTTCTTCCATGTTTGGTTCAAAGTATTCCTCAAAGTGTTCCTCCTCTTCTTCAGCACCAACTACACGTTTTTCTTTTGCCTCCCTCCTTAGTCTAAGGAAGGTTCTCTCATGTTCAGAATCAAAGGAAGTTGAAGCCTCGCTTCTTCTCCCTGTCATACAACCAACAAGTACAAGCAAAGAAAATAGGTGCAGACAGTATTTGTGTCAAAATTACTGTTAGTTGTGGGTGATGTAATATATCAAACAGTTAGTGGGTTAGCAAACAGAATTGAAAATAACAAAGAAAAACAAAAGAGTAGAGGGGGAAGGGAAGAAGTTTAACTAAAACAAAAAGTAAATCACTCAAACAGAAAATGAAATTCACAAAATAAAAATGCTCAATCTAGTGATCTTCCAATTTAATCATTGTTGATGCACAATCAATCCCCGGCAACGGCGCCATAAACTTGATGCACGAAAAACTTGTCTCTCAACAAATCTCCCTTCGGCAAGTGTACCGAATTTGTCGTCAAGTAAAAACTCACAATAGAGTGAGGTCGAATCCCACAGGGATTGATTGATCAAGCAACTTTAATTAGAAGAATGTTCTAGTTGAGCGAATCCAGAATTTGGGTTGAGAGTTGCAGAAAATAAAAATGGAGGGAACATTAGTATTGATCCATCAAATTACAACAGAGCTCCCTAACCCAATGAAAGGGGTTTAGTTGTTCATAGCTCTTGAAAATGAAAACAAAGATGGAGAATACATCATTAAACTAGAAATTGCAAAGAAAGTAAAATACAGAGAGTAGTTCTCCTTTTTTCCAACCTCCAGAACTCTTTCTCAATTCAAAGCTACTCTTATATATACTACTCTTCTCAGCTTCTAGTGTGATTCTTCAAGTCTTGGGCCTTTGGATCTTGAGTTTGAAGCAGTTCCTTTCTTTATTTGGGCTTGGCTTTACTTGCAGAGAGAAAGTGCGAAGTGGGCGGAGACTTTAGTTCAGGACGTCAGGGGTGTTAATATTTAGTGAGAATATAAGTTTGAGAACATTAGTGACACTTAACATTGTCACTAACGTTCTAATGCACCCTTTTGCCTCACGTTAAAACCCACGTTAACTAGGTTAACGTGGCTTTTTACGTTGCCTTGTTAACCTTCGAGAACATTAGTGACACTCAACATTGTCACTAACGTTCCAGTGTGCCCCTTCTTCCTTCACGTTAAAGTCCATGTTAACTAGGTTAACATGGCTTCTAACGTAGCCCTTGCCATCCTTCGAGAACGTTAGTGACATTCAACATTGTCACTAATGTTCCAATGTGCCCCTAGTTCTCACGTTAGAGTCCACGTTAACTAGGTTAACGTGGCTTCTAACGTGGCCACCTTTAGCCATCCCAACGTTATTGACAATGTTGAGTGTCACTAACGTTGGCTCATCCTTCATTTCTCATCGTTAGCTTCCACGTTAACCAAGTTAACGTGGAAGTTAACGTGACTCTTGGGGGTTGTGTGGTTGCTTCAACGTTAGTGACAATGTTGAGTGTCACTAACGTTGTCGACAACTCTTCATCCCTTATGTTAGTTCCCACGTTAACCAAGTTAACGTAGGAGTTAACGTGGTACTTTGCACCATAGGCCAACGTTAGTGACAATGTTGAGTGTCACTAACGTTGGCTTCTCTTCCCCCCTTAACGTTAGAGGCCACGGTAACTAGGTTAACGTGGCTTCTAACGTGGCTACTTATGAGTAATTGCCAGCGTTAGTGACAATGTTAAGTGTCTCTAACGTTGGCTCAACTTCTCTTCTCCACGTTAGAGTTCACGTTAACTTAGTTAACGTGACTCTCTAACGTGGGCATTGATGGCTTTTTGAGAGTGTTATTGGCAATCACTTTTCTCATTAATCTTGCAAGTTACCTCCCCTTTTCTTGCTTCCTTTTGTTCCTGAAATCAAGCAATAAAGTGCATCAAAGCTCTAGTCCAAGTCATAAGTAATGCAACATAATAATTATCACTAAACTTATGCAAAATCCTCATGAAATTATGTAAAATTCACAATGTATGCTTGAGTCAAGGCATAAGTGAATATCTACCCAGAACTAGCTTATTTCCTAAAGAAATGCATGAAACTAACCTAAAAACAGTAAAGAAAAGGTCAGTGAAACTGGCCAAGATGCCCTGGCATCAACTTGTTTGAAAATGGGTTGGGGGGCTAGCTCCAGTCGAGCGCTCAGTGAGGAAAGGTAACATAGCGCTCCCTTGCTTAATGTGCCTCCCTTCGAGCCAAGCATGTTTCATTTTGTGCCAATACATAGCACTCAGTTGGAAATTTCCAACGTAGCGCCCCTTGCTTCCATGGTTCCCTCTTCGAACCTTGCTGGCTGATGAGCGGATATTTTATACGCTTTTTGGGGATAATTTCATATAGTTTTGAGTATGTTTTAGTTAGTTTTTAGTTTATTTCCAGTAGTTTTTAGGAAAAATTAATATTTCTGGACTTTACTATGAGTTGTGTGTTTTTCTGTAATTTCAGGTATTTTTCTGGCTGAAATTGAAGGAGCTGAGCAAAAATCTGATTCAGGCTGAAAAAGGACTGCTGATGCTGTTGGATTCTGACCTTCCTGCACTCAAAGTGGATTTTCTGGAGCTACAGAACTCGAAATGGCGTGCTTTCAATTGCGTTGGAAAGTAGACATCCAGGGCTTTCCAGCAATGTATAATAGTCCATGCTTTGCACAAGAATAGATGACGTAAACTGGCGTTCAACGCCAGTCCTCTGCCCAATTCTGGCGTCCAGCGCCAGAAAAGGATAAAAAACTGGAGTTGAACGCCCAAACTGGCACAAAAACTGGCGTTCAACTCCACAAATGGCCTCTGCACGTGAATTGCTTAAAGTCTCAGCCCCAGCACACACCAAGTGGGCCCCAGCACACCAAGTGGGCCCCAGAAGTGGATCTCTGCATCATCCATCATAGTCCACTCATATTTTGTAACCCTAGGCTACTGGTTTAGTATTTAAACAACTTTTAGAGACTTATTTTGTATCTCATGAAATTTCATATCTAAACTTTGTATTCTCTGATGGCATGAGTCTCTAAACCCCATTGTTGGGGGTGAGGAGCTCTGCTGTGTCTCGATGAATTAATGCAAGTATTTCTATTTTCCATTCAAACACGCTTGTTCTTATCTAAGATGTTCATTCGCGCTTAACTGTGATGAAGGTGATGATCCGTGACATTCATCACCTTCCTCAAACCATGAACGTGTGCCTGACAACAACCTCCGTTCTATATCCGATTGAATGAGTATCTCTGAGATTCCTTAATCAGAATCTCCGTGGTATAAGCTAGAACTGATGGCGGCATTCATGAGAATCCGGAAAGTCTAAACCTTATTAAATCCTGTGCCAAACTTAAAGTTTGGTGTTTTCAAAAATAATCTTTCTTAAAATTTTTTTTAAGGTCCCATAACTCATTTGGCTAGAGCGTTAATCTGTGTTCTTGGTAATTGGGTTAGAGTCTTTTATATTCTTTTCAAAACCTTCATTTTCATAAATAATATTTTTTCTATTAAATCTTGTGCCAAACTTTAAGTTTGGTGTTTTCTTGTTGATTTCCCTTTGATTTTCGAAAATTTTGGTTTGGTTTTCTAAAAATTTTAAGTTTGGTGTTCTTCCTTCATGTTCTTGTGTTCTTGTGAGTCTTCAAAGTGTTCCTGAGTTTCCTTGTGTCTTGATCTTAAAATTTTCAAGTTTGGTGTTCCTTGGTGTTTTCCCTCCAAAATTTTCAAAAACAAGGAGCATTAGATCTGAAAATTTTAAATCTTGTACTATTTTATTGTTTTTCTCTCTCCTCACTAAATTCAAAAATATCTTTTCAAAATATCTTTTCTAACTTCCTAACTTCTTATCTTTTCAAAATTTGTTTCAACTAACTAACTAACTTTTTGTTTGTTTCTTAACTTTTTCAAAACTACCTAACTAACTCTCTCTCTCTCTAATTTTCGAAAATATCTCCCCTCTTTTTCAAAAATTTCTTTTTTTATTAACTAATTAATTTTTATTTTTACGAAAAAAAAATTATGCCAAGCAGTTCAATTAAGAAGTGGGAAAACATTAAATACCCCACCTCAAGGCATCAAAAATTCAAGAAATGAGCGACCCACCAAAGATTCCCCTGAGGACAGTAAGAGCCCAGGGAAAAATAATTCTGGCACTAAAACGCCAGAAAATCGGTGGAAGGCTGGCGCTGAACGCCCAGACCATGCCCAAAACTGGCGTTCAGCGCCAGAAACAAGGCAGGATTGGCGTTCAGGTGCCAGGAACAGACAGTGAGTTGGCGTCTAACGTCACTCCAGCTTCTGACTCTGGTACGCAATTGCCAGTGAGGGATCAGACACACACAAGTGCTGATAACAACCCCTCTAAAAAGGCTTCTTTAGCCAGTAAGGTTGAGGAATATAAAGCCAAGATACCTTATCCAAAGGGGCGTTGAACGCCCAAAATGGGCACCAACCTGGTGCTGAACGCCCAGAGTTGTGTGCAAGGGCATTTTGCATGCCCAAATTGGTGCAGGGATGTAAATGCCTTGACACCTCAAGATCTGTGGACCCCACAGGATCCCCACCTTCCCTCCTCATAATCCTAGTTTTTTTTATTTCCACATCTTCTTCTTCATCTATTCCCTCTTCTTTTGCTTGAGGGCGAGCAACATTCTAAGTTTGGTGTGGACATCACAATTATGTGAAGGATCTATAGCTCAGTGGTAGAACATGTGGCTGCAAATCAAGAGATACCTCAGGGGATGCACTTCCCTCCACATAATTATTGGAAGCAACTGAGGATAGAAATACCAAACATCACTAG
>NC_029785.2:57359661-57360250 GCF_000816755.2 Arachis ipaensis
CCAATGTGGCTTCTATTGGCCCACACTCTATAAAGATTCCCGAGAGTTTGTACGTAATTGTGACAGTTGCCAAAGAGCTGGTAATCTGCCTCATGGTTACGCCATGCCTCAACAAGGAATCTTGGAAATAGAGTTGTTTGATGTATGGGGAATTGACTTCATGGGACCTTTCCCACCATTATACTCAAACACTTATATTCTGGTGGCAGTTGACTATGTATCAAAATGGGTTGAGGCTATTGCCACACCCACCAATGATACTAAAACAGTGCTGAAGTTCCTCCAGAAACATATCTTTAGCAGGTTTGGTGTCCCTAGAGTGTTAATCAGTGATTGGGGCACTCACTTCTGCAATAAACAGCTTTACTCTGCCATGGTTCGGTATGGAATTCGCCACAAAGTGGCCACTCCATAACATCCACAAACCAACGGGCAAGCTGAAGTCTCTAACAGAGAATTAAAGAGAATCTTGGAACGGACAGTAAATACCCGTAGAAAGGATTGGGCAAGGAGCTTGGATGACGCTCTGTGGGCTTACAGAACAGCATTCAAGACCCCCATAGGGACATCTCCATACCAACTCATGTAT
>NC_029785.2:57360281-57376758 GCF_000816755.2 Arachis ipaensis
GTAATACTGGAAAACAAAGTGCTTAGGGCCACGGCCAAGACTCATAAAGAAGCTGTGTTCAAGAATCATCACACTGAACTAAGAAAATCAATAACACTATCTGAATTCTGAGTTCCTATAGATGCCAATCACTCTGAGCTTCAATGGATAAAGTGAGATGCCAAAACTATTCAGAAGCAAAAAGCTATTAGCCCCGCTCATCTAATTAGAATCTGAGCTTCATTCAAAAACTCTGAGATATTATTGCTTCTCAAACCATTAGTCTTCTATTTTATTTGTCTAGTTGCTTGAGGACAAGCAACAGTTTAAGTTTGGTGTTGTGATGAGCGGATATTTTATACGCTTTTTGGGGATAATTTCATATAGTTTTGAGTATGTTTTAGTTAGTTTTTAGTTTATTTCGAGTAGTTTTTAGGAAAAATTTATATTTCTGGACTTTACTATGAGTTGTGTGTTTTTCTGTAATTTCAGGTATTTTTCTGGCTGAAATTGAAGGAGCTGAGCAAAAATCTGATTCAGGCTGAAAAAGGACTGCTGATGCTGTTGGATTCTGACCTCCCTGCACTCAAAGTGGATTTTCTGGAGCTACAGAATTCGAAATGGCGTGCTTTCAATTGCGTTGGAAGGTAGACATCCAGGGCTTTCCAGCAATGTATAATAGTCCATACTTTGCACAAGAATAGATGACGTAAACTGGCGTTCAACGCCAGTCCTCTGCCCAATTCTGGCGTCCAGCGCCAGCTATTCCAACCGGATCGAGAACCAACCTGTGATTAGCCGTGCTGTGACAGAGCGTAGTAGCGTAGTATTCACTGGAAGGATGGAAGGTAGCCATTGACAACGGTGATCCACCAACACACAGCTTGCCATAGGGGGACGTGCGTGCGTGAACAAGAAGACAGAGGAAAGCAGAGATTCAGAAGACAAAGCATCTCCAAAACTCCAACATATTCTCCATTACTGCACAACAAGTAATGTTTAATTCATGCTCTAATGGTTATTCACAATTCAATTGATAAACATAATTGACTTCCTGACTAAGATTTACAAGATAACCATAGATTGCTTCAAACCAACAATCTCCGTGGGATTCGACCCTTACTCACGTAAGGTATTACTTGGACGACCCAGTGCACTTGCTGGTTAGTGGTACGCGTTGTGAAAAGTGTGATTCACAATTCGTGCACCACTGGCTTCCTTTTGCTAGCAATTTCCTTGTAGTAGCGCTCAGTGAGAACCTTTGAACGTAGCGCTCCTTTGTGTGCATGGTTCCCCTTTCGAACCTTGGTTGCCCTATTTTAGGAGTGTCACGCCTTGTTTTTCTTTAAATGGGCCACGAAAACGTTGAAAGAGTTAACGTAGCGCTCCTTTGATTTGAGCGCTGGCCTTGCTAGTTGAGTTTCCTTGTAGCGCTCAGTTGGGACACTCAACGTAGCACCCTTGCTTCTCTTGCTTGATGTGCCTTGGTGCTCCCAACTAGCGTTCACTCTTTGAAAGCCACGCTCACTTTTTGAGCGCTGGCTCTTGCTCCTTTGGTTGAGCGCCACGCTTTAATATTATAGGCCACGCTTTGATAAGGCACGCTTGCATGGTTCTTTCTTTTTTTCACCATTTTTTCACCTACAAGCAACCAAACAAACATATCAAAGTATCACCAAATTCATAAGGTTTCTAAATTATTCATAAAATCAACTAATTCTAGCTTAAACCTTATGATTTTGTGTTAATTAAGTAATGGTTGATTGATTTAACATAACCATGAAAATCCACTCCAAATCACTTAATTATAGTGTAAGAAAGTGTATAAAACCCAATGAAACAAGTGAAAAATGCTTGAAAAGCTAGCATAAGATGACTTGTCATCACAACACCAAACTTAAATCTTGCTTGTCCCCAAGCAAGCACTAAACATAAGAAGAAATGAAATGAAACAGAGAAGCATACATGTCCTTATTTAGCAGATAATTGAACTTAGTTCATGGGGTTTTATGCAGACAAATGTAGCTCAATTATTCTTAGCTATCTGATATGGAATGTCTCTTTGATGGTTCACTAGAGTTGCTGCTATAATGCCTTGCTTTTTGATTGATCCCTGTTAGCTTTTTCTTTCTTTCTTTTGCTTAGAAAGCTTATTTATTAATGAAAGCTTAGTGGCAAGTGTTGCAGCAGCCTTTGGGCTCAATTTTTGCTCAACACTTCTTCACCACAGACACTTGGCTCACAATTTCTTCCTAGGAACAGTGATGCCCAGCATCTCTTTGGATTACTAAATGCTTTGTAACTAGGTTGCTCTTGATAATGGACTTTCGGTTGGCAATCCCAGATTAGTTAATCCAAGTGGCCAAGTTTTAAAATACTCCTCAGAACCTAATTGTCCAAGCATATCCTAGTACAAAAGCACCACAGGCATGTGTCCTAAGGTCTAAGCTATTGGTGTCTAGCCTTATTGTTTGTTTCTTTGCAAATTCTTGGCTTTTCTTTTCTTTTTCTTTCTTACTTTGATCATTCTCAAGGGGATATTCATTAATAAAAGGCTTTATAGCAGCAACCAAATTCACACTTCAAGGAACATTTTATTATGCAGCTTTTATTATTGAGCTAATCATTAAATCAAACAAGTACCACCACTGAATTTCATTCTAATTCCTACAACATTGGATAATCACTTTCTGTTTCAAACATTTTTCTTTTATTCATGCAGAGGGGAACAAAATAGAATTTAAGCAAGTGATTGATAACAAGTACAATTCAGGCTAGCATTCTTAGCAAACATCTCCACTTACACCTGATTGAACACTTCAGCAAGACATATAGGAATCTCCAAGTTAAAACACAGCAAAAAGGATTAAGTGTCTATACAACCTGGGATTGTCTCTCAGCTTTTTTTCTGTCATCATTATTTCTCTCTGTTGTACCTCCTTGGGATGATGATGCAGATTACTTCTCAAGGTTGAATGTTTTCCTACACAATCCTTAGAAGTTGCTTGTTTCCCAAGCCCTTAGGTAAATGGTTAATATAAAGAATCTATTTGTAGGCTTTTGAACTTACTTTGGTCTGTGAACATCAAAATTAGTTCCTTGCCAATGTCTCTTATGCAACAAGTCAACCATTTATGTGAAACATTGTGCCTTTGCTGAGGGTCACAAAACTAAAAACTAGAAAACAGACAATGGCTAAGTAGTTTCTCTGATTGCTTGGAGCTAGCAACTATTTATGCAGAAGGTGAAAATGTGTTTTCAAATGAGATTTTTGGTGGAACACCAAACTTAGCATCCTTCATTCTCCCTTAGATTGTATTGGTGTGCAAAACCAAACTTATCTCCTTGCAATACAGATAAAACTACTCAACCTTTTTATTGAAATGGTTAGGAAAAGAAACTACCTCAGGTTGGGTTGCCTCCCAACAAGCACTTCTTTATTGTCACTAGCTTGACATCTTATCCTTTGTTCATGGGGGCTGAAAATCATAGTGCCTCAGCTTTTATCCTCTTACTGTGAACTTCCTTCCGGACTCCTCTTTGATGATCTCTAGGTGTTCAAGTAGAAGGATCCGGCTCAGTGGGCGTTTAACATCACTTTATCCCCTGGTGAGAAGCCTTCAGTGGAGATTTTCTGATCCCCTTCACTTCTCCCCTCTATCTCTTCTTGTGGAGCTTCTCTGTTGCGTTCTTCCTAGATGATGGCTTCTTTTCCCATAGTCTCCCCACTTCTTACTGTGATTGCTTTGCAATCCTCCCATTTTATGGATTTTTCTTTGTCTCTTGGGTTGTCTTCAGTGGTGCTGGGGAAGGTATTTGCTCTCTTCTCACCCATTTCTGAAATTTGCTCAGCCATTTGCCTCATGTGTTTTTCAAGGTTTCTAATTGAGGCCTCTTAGTTTTTGAATGCCAGGACTTGTTTTTTCATGAGTTTCTCCATTATTATCTCTAGTCTAGAGATTCTCTGAGATGGTTGTAGTTGTGTGAAATGAGATGGTTGTTGTTAGAAGTTATTTGAATTATTTGCGGGGGTATTTTGTGGGTAGAATATGGATGTGGAAAGGTTATTCTGGTGGTTGTGGGGTTGGTGATATGTTCTTTGTGAGTTTTTGAATTGGTTGGTATTATTGAATGAATGGCTTTGGTTGTTTGTGCTACTGAGGCTGTTATATTTGAAGCCCCTTTGTCCTTGATTTTGGTGCTCATCCCACCTCAAGTTAGAATGAGTCCTTCAGGATGGGTTGTGTGCATTACCATGCAAATTGTGTTGGAACGAACTTGAGGTGTTATTCATGTATTGCACCTGCTCAGGGCTTTGTTGCTCATAGTTGAATGTAGGGCTTTGTGCATTTACTGCAGCAATTTGCAGTCCATCAATTTTTCTGGCCATCAGCTCTATTTGTTGCTGAAGTTGTTGGTGCATCTGCTTGTTTTGTGCCAAGATAGTGTCAACACCTTCAAGCTCCAAGACACCTCTCTTGGGAGCTGGGGGGTGTTGCCTTTGATGAGTATAGAAGTATTGGTTATTTGCATGGACATTGGGAGTGAGTATACTGCTCCCACAGTGTCTTGCATTGGGGAAAGTGTAGGAAGCTAGAATTCTCCTTTGGGGTTGGCCATTGTTGGCCACTCCCTCTGGTGGATTAGAGGGATTCCCTTCCATCTCTTGCTTCTCTTCTCAACCTCCAAAGTGTTTCAGGATCAAAAGTTGTGGATTCATCACTTCTTCCTCCTGACATAAACACAAAAATAAAAACCATAATTAAACACTCTACTGCTAGAGTGAAGTTAGTGTTAGCTTAAGTAAAAATTCAAACAGTTAGTGTGCTTGTTAGAAACAAAGAAAACGAAAAGAAAAAGTGCTTAATCTAGATTATCACCCTACTTAATCATTGTCAATCTATATCAATCCCCGGCAATGGCGCCAAAAACTTGATGGGTGAAAATGCGATTCCACACAAAAACTCACCGGCAAGTGTACCGGGTCGCATCAAGAATGTAAACCCACAAAAGTGAGGTCGATCCCACAGGGATTGATGGATTCAGCAATTTTAGTTAGGTGATGAATTTACTTAAGCAAACAGTTGAGGAATGGAGTGATTTTGAGTGACAGAAGCTAAATTGCAAGTAAATAGAAGTGCAAAATGTAAATTGAGCAGAAAAATAGAGTGTAGAAGGTAAATTGACTGAATCTAAAGATGCAGAAAAGGTAAATTGCAAGTAAATTAAAGAACAAGGAAGTAAAAGAGCTGAAACTTAAATTGCAAGAAAAGTAAATTACAAAAACTTAAAATGCAAGAAATGTAAATTGTTGAATCTAAATTGCTGAGAAATGTAAATTTCTTGAAGAGTAAAAGGGATTTGGGTGCTGGGATTCAGAATTCAACAAGAAAATGTAAATTGAAGCAAATCAGAAAGCTATTAGATGAAGGGATTCAATTCAGTAGCAGAACAGAAAGGAAAAATTGCTTGAAAAAACAAACAACAAGAAAACTTGATTCAATTATGAAATTCTTAAAGAGAAATTGAAGATCGAAGAAGAGAAATGAGATTAGAAAGCAGATCTAGATCTCAATTGCTCTCTTGATTAAGCAGAAAGTAATTTCAGAAGAAATGAAAAGAAAACAATAAAGAAACTTATATCCGATTCTCTAATCCCCAAAAGAGAAAAGTAGAAGTTGTAGAAGAAAGAAATTAAAAACAGAAAACTAAACTCAGATCCAATCCTTAGAACAATTGAGAATAGAGGTAAAAGATGATTCTCAAACTTGGAATCAATGAAGCTCTTAAATCTCAATTCAAACTCCAAGAACAGATAGTGAAAGTTTCAGAAGAAAAGAAAATGCAGAAAGAAAACTAGATCCAAATTCCCAAATCCCAAAGTCAGAACAATTCAAATCAAAGTGAAAACTAAAATGGAGCTTAAGGTCCAAAGGTAAAAAGATCCTATACAAATCAAATTAACTCCTATTTATACACTTTCTATTTTTGGTTTTCAGAATTTGGAGTGGGCTTTTCAGGTTGGTGAAGAAGTGGATCCAAGATGGCCTTTCATTGAAAATGGTCCATGGGTGCACTTGTTTGAAAATGGGTTGGGGGGCTAGCTCCAGTGGAGCACTCAGTGAGGAAAGGTAACATAGCGCTCCCTTGCTTAGTGTGCCTCCCTTCGAGCCAAGCATGTTTCACTTTGTGCCAATACATAGTGCTCAGTTGGAAATTTCCAATGTAGCGCCCCTTGCTTCCATGGTTCCCTCTTCGAACCTTGCTGGCTTCCTTTTGCTTGCAATTTCCTTGTAGTAGTGCTCAGTGAGAACCTTTGAACGTAGCGCTCCTTTGTGTGCATGGTTCCCCTTTCGAACCTTGGCTGCCCCATTTTAGGAGTGTCGCGCCTTGTTTTTCTTTAAATGGGCAACGAAAACGTTGAAAGAGTTAACGTAGCGCTCCTTTGATTTGAGCGCTGGCCTTGCTAGTTGAGTTTCCTTGTAGTGCTCAGTTGGGACACTCAACGTAGCGCCTTTGCTTCTCTTGCTTGATGTGCCTTGGTGCTCCCAACTAGCGTTCACTCTTTGAATGCTACGCTCACTTTTTGAGCATTGGCTCTTGCTCCTTTGGCTGAGCGCCACGCTTTAATATTATAGGCGACACTTTGATAAGGCACGCTTTCACGGTTCTTTCTTTTCTTCACCATTTCTTCACCTACAAGCAACCAAATAAACATATCAAAGTATCACCAAATTCACAAGGTTTCTACATTATTCATAAAATCAACTAATTCTAGATTAAACCTTATGATTTTGTGTTAATTAAATAATAGTTGATTGATTTAACATAACCATGAAAATCCACTCCAAATCACTTACTTATAGTGCAAGAAAGTGTATAAAACCTAATGAAACAAGTGAAAAATGCTTAAAAAGCTAGCATATGATGACTTGTCATCAAGTTCCCTGTTAAAAACTTCAGCCTGCCCACTTGTCTGAGGGTGATAGGGGGTTGCCACTTTATGACGGACTCCATACCTTTACAGGTGCGAGTCCAACTATTTATTTCAGCATGACTCTAGTGTCATTAGTGGGTGATGCTATTTCTTCCCCCCATTTAGACACATAATCCACTGCAACCAAGATGTATGTGTTTGAGTATGAGGACGGGAAAGGTCCCATAAAATCAATCCCCATACGTCAAACAGTTTAATCTCCAGAATCCCTTGTTGCGGCATTTCATGGTTGTGAGGGAGATTCCCAGCCCTCTGACACTTTTCACAGTTTCTCACAAATTCACATGAGTCTCTGAAGAGGGTCGGCCAATAGAACCTGTTTTGAAGGACCTTAGTGGCTGTCCTTTCACCCCCAAAGTGGCCTCCGTACTTAGACCCGTGACAATGCCAGAGGATTTACTGTGTTTCCTCATGTGAGAGACAAGCCTGATCATCCCATCCGAGCATCTCTTGAAAAGGTAGGGTTCATCTCACAAGTAGTACTTAGCATCATGTATAAGCTTTTTGACTTGTGGTTTAGTGTACTCCATGGGAATGAACCTAATGGCTTTATAGTTTGCAATATCTGTAAACCATGGAGCCCTCTGGATCACAAAGAGCTACTCATTTGGGAAGGTCTCAGTCACAGTAATGGGGGGTAGTGTCCCTTCTTCAGGCTCAATCTTGGACAGATGGTCAGCCACTTGATTCTCTGACCCTTTCTTGTCTCTAATCTTAACGTCAAATTCCTAAAGAAGTAGTATCCACCTGATCAATCTTGGTTTAGAATCCTCAATGAACTTTTCAACCATGTCTGAGAAAATAGAGAGCATACACCTCTGAAAAGTTTGTTGGGGCATTACAGAGTCCAAGTGGCATCCTCTGATAAGCAAATACCCCAAAGGGACAAGTGAACGCTGACTTCTCCTGGTTTTGAGGCTCTACTGCAATCTAATCATAGTCGGAGTATCCATCTAAAAAGTAATAGAAAGCATGGTCGGCTAGCCTTTCAGCATCTGATCAATGAAAGGTAGGGGAAGTGATCCTTCCTTGTAGCATTATTGAGCTACCTGTAGTTAATACACAAACGCCATCCTCTGACAGTTCTTGTGGGAATAAGCTCGTTGCTTTCATTCTGAATCACGGTCATTCCCCCTTTTTTATGGAACTACTTGTACTGGACTTACCCACAGGCTATCAGAAATAGGGTAGACAATTTTGGCTTCCCAGAGCTTCATAACTTCCTTCTAGACCACTTCTTTCATGGTTGGATTCAGTCACCTCTGTGGTTGCATAACTGGTTTAGCATCATCCTCAGGCAGATCTTGTGCATACACTTGGTTGGGCTGATCCCTTTTAATTCAACAATGGTCCATCCAAGAGCCGTTTTGTGACTCTTGAGCACCTGAATCAAGACCTCCTCTTCCTCCTATCTTAGGGAGGAACTTATGATCACTAGACAAGTGTCCTTATCACCTAGGAATCCATATTTCAAAGATGGAGGTGATGGCTTCAAATCGAGCTTAGGAGATCTTTTCTCAGTACTAGGCATGCAAAGTTTCTTTTTCTAAGTTGCTAGCTCATCAATTTCAAGCAGAGTGTCTTCAGAGGAAGCGTCCAGATTATCCTCAAACCTTTTAGCTTCAAATTCTTCTTCAACCAGAGGTTCAATGATGTCGATCCTCATGCATCCTTCAAAATCATCCGGATGTTGCAAAGCCTCTAAAAAATTTAGCAGAATCTCCTCTTCATTGACTTTTAGAGTTACTTCACCCTTCTGAACATCTATAAGGGCTCTTTCTATTGCTTAGAAGGGTCTTCTAAGAATGATGGATGCATTCTTGTCCTCTTCCATATCCAATATCACAAAATCAGCAGGGAAGATAAAAGATCCTACTTTCACAAGTAGATCCTCTACCACTCCAAAGGGGAACTTGATAAAATGGTCAGCAAGTTGGAGACAAATCCGGGTAGGTTTTACTTCATCAATTTGGAGCTTCTTCATCAATGATAGTGGTATGAGGTTGATGCTTGCTCCAAGATCACACAAGGCCTTCCGAATAAGGGTCTTTCCAATGGTACAAGGAATCACAAAGCTCCTCGGATCCTACAGTTTCTTTGAGAGATTCCTCTACATGATTGCACTGCATTCTTTAGTAAGTACACAGTCTCTACTTCTTTCCAATTCCTCTTGTGGCTCAACATCTCCTTCATGAACTTAGTATATAGAGACATTTGTTCAAGGGCCTCTGCAAAGGGGATGTTGATCTCAAGCTTCTGAAAGATTTCCAAAAACTTGGAGAATTGCTTATCTTTTTTTGCTTTTTGAAGTTTCTGAGGGTATGGTAATTTGGCCTTGTATTCTGGGGCTTGGGTAGTGCAGGATGTGTGTCAAGAGTGACCGGGAAGGAATTGTCAGGGTGCCTGGGGGGGAAGTTCTTTGAATTTTCATTGGTGTTCAGTGCCCACCTTTCTGGGCTTTCAGTGCCCTTGGTGCTTCCTTCTGGGCGTTCAGCTCCCTTGGTGGCATTCTTTGTTTCTGTAGTTTTTCTCTCTGGTGTCTCTTTCTCACCCTATTCCTCACTATTCTTATGTTGAGTAATGACTTGCCATTCCTTAATCGAACTACCTGATATTCCTCTCTGTACTCGGGGGCCATATTGCTAGTGGGGTTTGTTCAGGTGTTCACTGGTCTTTCTGGTTTATTTGCATCTGGAGGTTCCTGGGAGAGGCTCAGGTTTCATGCATAAAGCTTTGTTGGCTCCTTTCAAGTTCTGCAACAATGGATGCCAGGTCAGGGGTACTCTGAGATCGTAGGGGCTAAAAAGGAAAATTGTTGACTGGATCTTTAGTAGGACCTCCTTGAGAGCTGCTGGCATAAGTCGGTTGCTGATTTCTCCTTCCTTGGTCAAAGTTCTAAGAATAAGGAATATTATCAGTGCGTCTGGAGGAACTTCCCATGTAATTGACATCCTCAAGTGCATAGTGGTCATAGTTGCAAGTTTCACTTTGAAGGGAGCTACTACGCATATCATAAGGAACATCTGGAGAGGTGCTTTGAATCTTTGTCACTGGGCTTTGCACGCCACCCAATTGTTGAGTGAGAAGACTCATCTGTTGAAATATAAGCTTGTTCTAAGCAAGAAGTGCATCTACAGTCTCCACTTCCAGAACTCCCTTCCTTACTGGAGTCCTTCCAGATGAGTATAAGTACTGGTTATTGGCAACCATCTCAATGAGCTCATTGGCCTCCTCTTGTGTCTTTTTCATGTGCAACGAGCCACCTGCAAAATTTTTCAGAGACATCATGGCCATATCAGAGAGTCCTTCATAGAAAATATGTACCCTGATCCAATCTGAGAACATATCAGGAGGACATTTCCTGACCATCAGCTTGTACTTCTCCCAAGCATCATAGAGGGACTCGTTCTCTCTCTACTTAAAAGTCTGAACATCTATCCTCGGCATAGTCAATCTCTGCGAGGGGAAGAACTTGTTCAAGAACTTATTGACTACTTTATTGCATGTATTCAAGCTCTCCTTGGGTTGAACATCAAGCCATTCCCTTGCTCGATCCCTCATAGCAAATGGGAAAAGCATAAGCTTATAAACCTCAGGGTCCACTCCATTGGTCATTACAGTGTCACAGATCCGCAGGAAGTAAGAGATGAACATATTGTGGAAGTCCATGAAACTAGCAAGTTTGTTGCATTAGGATGATCAACTGTGGGTTGAGCTCAAAATCATCTACTCCAATAGAAGGCACACTAATACTCCTTCCATAGAAATCAGGAGCGGGAGCTGTGTAAGAGCCTAGAGTTCTTCTAAGTTGTGCATTACCATTTGGATCCATAGTGAACTCTCCCTGTTCATGCACATACAAACAAAAAACCAAGAGAAATGGGAATCTCTACGTAAGAGTGTAAATGATTCCCTGTGAGGTATCCTGTGTAAGAGAATTAAAATAATGTAAAGCTAAAAATGAACCAAATTTTCTGAAAATAATTAAGAGAAATTAAGCTACTAGTTGCAGAGTAAACAAAGACTAATGCTAATATTTTCGAAAATTTTAAAGGAAAAATCGCTACCGGGACACCAAACTTAATTTTTTGAAATTAATACTAACCAAATAAGTATCTATTAGAAAATTAAAGGTTAAATAAATGAAACTAAGAAACATATAAAGGAACACCAAACTTAAAATGAGAAATTAAAGAAAATTAAACAAAACTAAAAGTTAAAATTAAAACAAAAAGAAAATAAACAAAACTAAGAAAAATACCTAATCTAAGCAATTACACAACTAGTAGTTGTCAATCACAAACAATCTCCGGCAACAGCGCCAAAAACTTGGTGCAGAATTTAAGATTTCCACAACTTAACCGGTAAGTGCACTAGGTCATTCAAGTAATACCTCTGGTGAGTGAGGGTCGACTCCACGAGGATTATCGGACTGAACAACAATGGCTATCCAATTGGCTTAGTTAGGCAATAGAAAAAGGGTTGTTTGGTGGTGTATTTCGCATGAAACAGTAAATAAGAAAGTAAATAAAGCAATTAAAACGTTGGTGTAAAAATAGTATGAGAAAACAGTTAAGGCTTCAGAGATGTTTAGTTTTCCGGATTTAGTTTTCTTACTAACTATTTTAATCATGCAAGATTCATTCTATGGCAAATTGTAAATGACTAAACCCTAATGTCTTAGTAATTTAGTCTCCTCTGACCTTCATTAACCGCCACCGTCGTGGTCACTTAATTCCGATTAGAGAATTAAGTTCAAAACTAGTTTATGGCCAAGAAAATCCTAATTACCCAAAGCTAATAGGATTATATGTCACATATCCCAATTAGTTCATATAATTAGCAATTTAGGAGGAATTTGTTTTCAAGCTGTTGCTCAAGCAAGATAACTCTATCGAGAATCACAAGAACACATGTAGAATAAAGGTCATACTCTCGTTCCACCCAGATTCATAAGATTAAGAACACTCTCGTTCCACCCAGATTCCTAAGATTAAGAACGAAAACAATGCTTGAAACAGAATTAATACATTAATTAAAATAGAAAAGTAATAGTCTTAATCCATTGAAATAAACAGAGCTCCTAACCTTAACCAAAGAGGTTTAGTTACTCATGACTTACAGAGAAACTAGGGTTCTAAAAATGTGCCCACGAGAGAAGATCCGAATGATCTTTTCCCTTTTATACTAACCTAATTTTATTCGGAAATAAAATAAAATAAATAAATTCTAGGACAAAAAGATATTGTTTGTAATTAAAAATTACAAAAAGGAACTAAAATATAACTAATACTAAATGCTAATTCCACTAGAGATGCTCGAAGAGTGGGCCTTTCACATTCGAACGAGGCTTGCTGGCGCTAAACGCATATTGGGCGTTTAACGCCCTGAAGGGAGTAAGCTCGTGCACGCTTCTAGCGCTAAACACGAGCTTGGCATTTAGCGCCCTGGGGTTCAGCATTTTTGTTTTTAGCTCCAAACCCTGCCAAACTGTTTCTTGTGCCTTTGAGTGATGTCATGGGCTTTGCTTGCTTTGGATTTGAAAAGAGATGGGTCCGGTTGGCCTTGGTTTAATTGGTTTGGAGGCATGGGTCAAGGTTGCTTTTGGTTTGAATTGGGTTGGAGCTATGCTCCAGTGGAGCGCTCAGTTAAGTTAGTGAACTGAGCGCTCACTCCCTTGTCCCAGGCTCGTGCCAAGCCTCACTCATAGCGCTCAGTTAAGTTAGTGAACTAAGCGCTACATATGCCTTGTGTGCGCTTCTCTTTTCTTCATTTGTTGGCCATGAAAAAGTGAAAACATTTAACGTAGCGCTCCTTAGATTTGAGCGCTGGCCTTGTAGTTGAGTGCATCCACATAACGCTCAGTTGGAGCATTTAACGTAACGCTATACTTGGAGTGAGGTTCCCTCTTCGAACCATGGTGAGTTCATTTTGGAGCCAATAAATTTGTGAAGCATAGCGCTCAGTGAACTAACTTCACGTAGTGCCCTTTCTTTCATTCCTCTTGTTCCCCATTTCAAGCCTTGGGTGCCCCAATTTGAGTGCTTTGCCTTGCTTTTCTTGGTGACCCCCTCTTCGAGCCTTGGTCAGCGCATATTTGGTTGGTTTTTGGGCCTTAAAAATGCCTATTACTTGTGCTTCAATTTCATGCCAAATATAGATTTCTATATATCGTTGGAAATCTCTGAACGTCAGCTTTCCAACACAACTGGAAGCACATCAATTGGACATCTGTAGCTCAAGTTATGGCCCTTTGAGGGAGGCATGGTCATGCTGTCACAAGGCTAGAAAAAAATCGAAAAAGTTAACTATTTTAACTTAGCGCTCTCTTCAAATTGGGCGGTGGTGCCTTGTTTGAGCGCTACTTGGTCATGAGCCACGCTTTTAAAAGCGTGGCCTAAGGCCTCAAAATGTGCTCTAACTTCAAAGTGTGCCCCAAAACTCTTTTTTTTTCCTTTTTAGCTTATTTTGTGCTTTTTTTGCTTCTTTTTCTTCTTATTTCCTACAAAGTTTATCAAATCAAAAGATCAAAGAAATATACCATTTAAGCACAAAAGAATGCAATATTTAAGTACTAATTATCAAATTTCTTGTATGAAGAAGTATAGAAAAACATGACATGATGACATGTCATCACAACACCAAACTTAAACCTTGCTTGTCCTCAAGCAAGAAAAGAATCATGCGATAGAGATTGACAATCCAAGGTAAGAAGAATAGCAACTCAATGTTCATAGTTGGCTAGTTTTCCATGCATGCTACAATCACAAAAGAAATGTAATTGATTAATGCTTCTATTTAGCTCATTTTATGAAATCTTTTCCTTATGTTTCTTCCTTGAAACACGCTTTTGATTTTATTCTTAGCTTCTCCTTTTGGGTGTTTTACCCCATGAGTTGATAACAAAGCTACGACTTCTAAATGCTTTGTTTTCAAGTATTACCACTTGATACATAAGCACCACAAGCATTTAATTAGAGGACTTCTTTAAGATCATTTGTTTCTTTTCTTGACTCTCTAATCATTGATGCTCAGAGCCTTGAGCTTTGAGGGAGTGCATTTGCACTTGAGCCTAACCTTGACTCTAAGTGTTTTGTTTTCAAGCTTTTTGTTTGATACATAAACACCACAAGTACTTAACAACTTAATTGTCATTGGTACTCAGAGCCTTCAGCTTTCTCATTCTTCCCCTTTTGCTTTTCTTGCTTTAATTTGTAATTGCTTCTTCAAGGTTTTCATGATTTCAAAAGATTTCACAAAATGTCCTAGATGAAAACTTCAATTAAATCAAATTTAATGCAATTTCGCAACAATTAACCATACTAGCCTTCCAATACTTGTATGCACATGCTAAATTCTTCTTTAATGACCTTGTTTGTTTACGCTCATGATACTTTACTGCTTTGAACTTTACAAAAATCAAGTTGGTAGTCATAGTGGCATAACAACATGTTGCAAATCAAAACTCAGGCTATGCTTATTCATACCACACATGTAAACAGAGAAGATAAAGACAATCATGCAATTTAAAGTGCTGGAAACAAATGAGAGGAAAAGGGAACTTTACAACCTTGTAATTCATCTTCTCTATTATTGTCATTGTCCTCTTATTCTTCCTTCATCCCATACCAATACTCAGAATGCTTGCTCATCCTCAAGCAACAATTAGAACAATGGTAATGGGTCTAGAATGGACCATGGGTGTCTTACACAATGAAATGTTAGCGGTACATGTGTTGCAAGCAAGCAAAATTAAAGATAACAATCAAGGCACAGAGAAACAGAGACATTGTGATTGCAAACATAAGAGAGTGTGCATGATACATTCCATAAAGAAAGTAAGTGGCACACCAAACTTAGTGTGACACTTACACTTGAAATTGATGCAAGTATACTGTAAAGATTAGAAGCAATTTTTGTTGCATAGCAACACCAAACTTAGAATGCAATCATATGTCAATTTATTTGAATTAAAACTAAGCAAATGAAACTATTGTATGTTAAATACAATCACCAAGCCAAGAATCTATCATGAATAAGGATCTCTTGGTAATGTATTAACAAAAATAGTTAATAAAAGCAAGCATTAAAAACAAGGAAATGACTCAAACAAAGAGACAACTAAAATTATCCACTAAGAAGAAAAATAACACTACAAAGAGCATTATGATTATGCAGACAAGTGGTGTTGCTGAATGAATTGCATAGAAAAATAAGTGGCACACCAAACTTAGAATCTTAATGTGACACTTTCATGTAGAATTGATGCAATCATCTAAAGGGATTGAAAACAAATTGTTGCAGAGCAACACCAAAATTAGAATGTAACCATATGCCAATTTATTGAATTTAAACAAAGCAAAAAAAGAAAACAAAGCAGAGAAGAGAAATGTTACCTACGGTTGACATGTTGTTCACTTTCTTCCTCTTCTTCCAGTTTGATAAGAGGAATAACCTCAAGGGGGGAGAAGACTCAACCATTGTCCCTTGTCTTGGCCTCTCCTCAGCAAGATTCCTTTTGTAAATGGCTTGATTGAGCTTGCTTGCTGGATCAGGGACAGGATTGGTGCTCTTGTTAGTTGCCTTCACTTCTTTGGATTCAATACTTGGTTGTTGTGTGATTATTGGAGGTTTATATTCATCCAGTGCCTTTTGAATTGGTGGTTCCATGAGCCCTTCCACTATGCACTTCTCTGCTTCAATTGATTGTGACTTCTCTTGAGTGTCTTCCTCACTTTCTTGCTCCTCTACTCCTTTCTTTGCACTCAACATTTGACTTAATAACTCTTTCATGGAGGAGGTTTGTTGATCTTCCCAATATTTTTTCATCTCTTCTTCATATCTTTTAATCACAGATTCAATTGTTGAGACTTTTTGGTTTAGGGGAGTGATAAACCACTATTTTATGGTTTGTATTGTGTTTAATTATGTGGTTTTATCATGATCTTTACCCACTTATTCATTAAATAAGCATGCATTTATAATTCCTTCCTAAAGTTATTGCATGATTGAAAACATGCTTCCTAGAGACTTTTAATTATGTATTTTATTTCTCCTTTATTCCATTCGATGCCGTGATCTGTGTGTTAAGTGTTTCAGGCTTTATAGGGCATGAATGAGTTGGAGATTGGAGAGGAAGCTTGCAAAAATGGAAGGAACACAAGGAATTGAGGAGATGACCAGCGAGAAGTGACGCGGCCGCATGGATGACGCGACCGCGCGAAAGAGAGGAAATCGTAGTGACGCGACCGTATGGATGATGCAACCGCGCGGCATGGAATAGCACAAGCGATGCGGCTGCATGGATGACGTGACCGCGTGGCAAAGTAGAAAGCCAAATGACGCGGCTGCATGGATGACGCGACCGCGTGACATGTGCGATCTGCATAATCTGCAGAATCGCTGGGGGCGATTTCAGGCCTTATTTTGACCCATTTTTTGGCCCAGAAAAGCAGAGTAGAGCCAGAGAACATGCAGAAACCAAAAACAACATTCATTCCG
>NC_029785.2:57376933-57398943 GCF_000816755.2 Arachis ipaensis
CTTGTTTCTTTCGTTAGATGACACGTTCGCTTCCTGACCCAAGCTTGCTAATATTCGATCCTGAGATTGAAAGAACTATTTCACGAATAAGGCAAGCTCGGCGTCGGTTAGTCCTTTCTGAGGGCGGATCTGAAACGTCACTTAAGAAAGAAACCAGCCCCTGTTCTACTGATTTGGTTGTTTCACGTGCAGGTAACATAGCAACAGCCAGGAGAGTTACTATCCAGGAGGCTGGAGCCCCTGATTTTACAATGCAACCATTTCAAGCGCATCACCCAGCGGTAGCAACAGATTTTGAAATAAAGACCGCATTGCTCAATTTGATGCCCAAGTTTCATGGCTTACCTGCTCAAGAGCCTATCAAGCACCTGAGAGATTTTCAAGCAACCTGTTCTACTGTCAAGCGTGATGGTGCAGATGAAACTTTAATTTTGCTGAAAGCTTTCCCGTTTTCTCTTGAAGGAAGGCAAGAGAGTGGTACTACACTCAACCAGCAGCAATTGTATCCAACTGGGATACACTGAGAAGAGAATTCTTGGAAAAGTTCTTTCCAGCTGAAGTTACTGATAAACTGAGGAAAGATATTTCCATGATTGTTCAAGATGAATCTGAGACACTTTATGAATGTTGGGAGCGCTTCAATAATCTTTTGGAAGCTTGCCCCCACCATATGATTGACAAGATAGTGTTACTCGGTTATGTCACACAGGGAATGAGACCCTAAGATAAGACCACATTGGAAAGTGCTAGCAATGGGTCTATGAAATAGTACAAGACCACTGATGAGGCATGGCAATTGATCAGTGACTTAGCTGAATCTACTAGGAATCACAAGCAAAAACAAGGCCGTTCAAAAGCCATTGCAGAAGTATCCTCTAGCAGAGAGACTACTGCTTTAACTCAGAGTTTCTGTGAAATGACCAACTTGCTGAAGCAGATGCAATTGAATCAACAACAAGTTTAGCAAGCTCAACCTTTTCCAGCACAGGAAAACCAACAGTTAGTCCCACAGAGAGTTTGCGGAATCTGCACTGATTATAGCCATTATACTGACGAATGTTCGCAGCTCCAGTAGGAAGATAAACACCGTGGCAGCCACACATAACTTCTATGACCGCCCCAACCAAGGGTACAATCAAGGTGGCAATTACAACCACGGATGGCAAGACAATTTTAACCAAAATTGGAGGGACAACAACAACAGAGGAGGCAGAGATAATCAGAGAAATCAGAGGTTTAATAACAACAACAACAGGTAGCAGAATCAGAATCAGCCATACAGAGCACCTCACCTGAGGCAATCCCAAGGACCACAGAATACCCAATAGCAGATCTCTCAAATTACCTATCCTTCTGCATCTGCCAATGATGACTTACTACAATCTATTGATCGGAGACAACAGACCATGAAAAATAACATTAATGCCACTCTAAATGGTCTGACCGCTACTTTGCAGGCTCTTGTCTCCCAGATAGGATCAATGAATAACTCCAATAACCAACCTTTGAGCTCCAGTAGAATTCCCTCTCAACCATTACCCAATCCCAAGGGTGGTATCAATGCCATCACCCTGAGGTCCAGAACCACACTGCAGGAGAGGAATCAAGAGGAGCCAAACCCACCAGAACACGCCTCAGCTGAAGAGGTAGTGGAAATAGAAGATGTTGAAGAGGAAGAAGACATACAGGACATGGCTAAAGAAGAAGAAGTGCAACCACAGGAGGAAGCACTAAAAGGCACAGACACTGCAGAAAATTCCACTCCTATTTCATTTCCACAACTTGCAAGGAAGCCTAGGAAGCAGCTGGAACCTGATCAAAAAATGGTAGAGATATTCAAAAGGTTGAGGTAACTGTTTCCCTTTTTGATGTCATTCAACAGGTACCTAAGTATGCAAAGTTTCTAAAAGATTTATGTATACATAAAGACAAAATTAATGAATTAAAAACTATTCCTTTAGGAAGTTCTATATCTGCTTTAATGGGAGGTTTACCTAAAAAGTGTAGTGACCCAGGTCCTTGTATAGTCAATTGTACTATTGGTGGTGTGATAATTTCTGAATGCATGTGTGATTTAGGAGCATGTGTAAGAATAATGCCTTTGTCTATATATGATATTTTGAGGCTACCTCCCTTAAAAAGGTTGGCAGCTCGTTTTGTGTTAGCAGATAAAAGCATTATTACAGTGGTTGGAGTTGCTGAAGATTTCTTAGTGGGCATTAAGGGACTCACGTTCTCCACTGATTTTTATATCCTGAAAATGCCCCAAAATGACTCAGACAAGCCATCATCAATCTTACTCGGAAGACCATTCTTGAAGACCTCAAAGTTTAAATTAGATGTTTTTTCAGGAACATACTCTTTTGAAATAGATGGCAGAGTAGTAATCTTCAATCTGAATGGAGTTATGAAGCATCCTCCAGAGGATCACTCTATCTTCAAGTGTGATATTATAGATGAAACCGTGGCTGAAGT
Source organism: Arachis ipaensis (assembly GCF_000816755.2). Taxonomy (NCBI): domain Eukaryota; kingdom Viridiplantae; phylum Streptophyta; class Magnoliopsida; order Fabales; family Fabaceae; genus Arachis; species Arachis ipaensis. The sequence continues at coordinate 57,379,409 of NC_029785.2, forward strand.
TCATCAGGAGGAATTTGAAGAGAAGCACACAGGACAAGGTCTAAGTATGGGGACATTCTCAGAGGACAATGACAGTGCCTTACCACTATTACCAGCTCCAGATAACCCAGAGCCTGAACATGATCAGAAGTTAAAATTAAAATCCCTTCCTCCACACCTCAAATATGCTTACCTTGAAGACGGGCAGAAGTTCCCGGTTATCATTGCAAAGGAAATCACTTCTCAACAGGAAGAGCAGCTACTTGGTGTGCTGAGGAGGCACAAGAAGACAATTGGTTGGAGTTTGGCAGACATAGTAGGCATCAGCCCTCAAGTCTGTGAGCATAGAATATTTTTAGAAGAGGGAGCAAGACCTGTCCGTCAACCCCAGAGAAGACTGAACCCCACTATCCTAGAGGTTGTCAAAAAGGAAGTGACCAAGCTACTAGAGGCAGATATCATCTATCCCATTTCAGACAGTGAATGGGTAAGCCCAGTACAAGTGGTGCCAAAGAAGTCTGGAGTCACTGCAGTGAAGAATGAGCATGGAGAGCTCCTGACAACCAGAGTTCAGAACACCTGGAGGGTCTGCATTGACTATAGACGCCTCAACCAAGCATCCCGTAAGGATCACTATCCTCTCCCATTCATTGATCAAATGCTGGATCGCCTGTCAGGTAAATCGCATTATTGTTTCTTAGATGGTTACATAGGTTATTTCCAGATTCATATAGCTCCTGAGGATTAGGAAAAGACCATTTTTACATGTCCTTTTGGGACTTATGCTTACAAGAGAATGCCCTTTGGCTTGTGCAATGCACCAGCTACTTTCCAGAGGTGCATGATGAGTCTTTTCTCTGATCTTATTGAGGACTGTATGGAGGTTTTTATGGATGATTTTAGTGTTTATGGCGATTCCTTTAGCCTTTTCTTAGATGGACTATCTAGAGTATTAGATAGATGTGTCAGTACAAATCTGGTATTAAATTTTGAAAAATGTCACTTTATGGTTAAACAAGGAATTGTACTAGGACATGTTGTGTCTAACACTGGCATTTCTGTAGATCCAGCAAAGGTGGATGTTATTTCTAGTTTACCTTACCCCTCTTCTGTGAGGGAGGTCCGTTCTTTCCTTGGCCATGCAGGTTTTTACAGGAGGTTCATTAAGGACTTCAGTAAGGTAGCACTACCCTTATCCAGGCTACTACAGAAAGATATTGAATTCGAGTTCAGTGAAAATTGCAAACAAGCGTTTGATAAGCTGAAGACTGCACTGACTCAAGCCCCAATTGTAAGAGGACCAGACTGGAGCCAACCATTTGAAATAATGTGTGATACTTCCAACCATGCAGTAGGAGCAACACTGGCTCAGCGTGAAGGTAAGGATCCTTTTGTTATTGCTTACGCATCTAAAACTTTAGATGCCGCTCAGTCGAATTACACTACTACAGAGAAAGAGCTTCTTGCTATTGTTTTTGCTCTGGATAGATTCCGAGCCTATTTACTTGGTACGAAGGTAGTAGTGTATTCAGACCACGCAGCTCTAAAGTATTTATTATCTAAAAAGGAGTCCAAACCAAGGCTTATATGTTAGATACTGCTATTACAACAATTTGATTTAGAAATTAAGGACAGGAGTGGTAACCAGAATTTAGTGGTAGACCACTTGAGTCGCCTTGAGCACATTACAGATAACTCCACTCCTATAGCTGATAATTTTCCATTTGATCACCTGCAAGCAGTATCTGAGATAGTCCCTTGGTATGCACCTGTAGCTAATTATCTAGTTAGCCGCACCTTCCCTCCGAACTTTTCTAAGCATCAAAGAGACAAGCTGAAAAGCGAGTCTAAATATTATATATGGGATGACCCATATTTATGGAGATGTGGCGCTGACCAGGTAATTAGACGGTGTGTGCCTCAATCAGAATTTCAGTCCATCTTAGAGGCCTGTCACTCATCTGAGAGTGGAGGACATTTTGGCCCTCAAAGAACTGCTAGAAAAATCTTAGACTGTGGATTCTGGTGGCCTACTCTTTTTAGAGACGCAGTTGAATTTTGTAGATCTTGTTTCCCATGCCAGAAATTTGGTAATATATCCAGGAGGGATGAGATGCCTCAACAGATTATGCTTTTCTGTGAAATTTTTTATGTTTGGGGCATTGACTTCATGGGTCCATTTTCAAATTCTAATGGTTATTTTTATATTTTGTTAGCCGTGGATTATGTTTCCAAATGGGTGGAAGCAATTCCCACCCGCACTGATGATGCTAACACTGTTGTTTCCTTTGTGAGAAACCATATTATTTGTCGCTTTGGGTCATCACGAGCAATCGTGAGTGATCAAGGCACCCATTTTTGTAACAGGAGACTAACAGGATTAATGAAGAAGCATGGGATAATTCATAAAGTTGCAACAGCCTACCATCCTCAGACTAATGGGCAAGCCGAGGTGTCAAATAGAGAGATAAAGCGTATCTTGCAGAAGATAGTCAAACCTCATAGAAGAGACTGGAGCACCAGGCTACAAGATGCACTCTGGGCATACAGAACAGCATACAAAACACCCATTGGGATGAGTCCTTTCCGCTTTGTTTATGGAAAAGCTTGTCATCTCCCTGTTGAAATAGATCATAAAGCCTTTTGGACAGTAAAGGTATGCAACATGGGAATTGAAAAAGCCGGAGCTGAAAGGAAGTTGCAACTGCAGGAACTGGAAAGCCTTCGCCTAGAAGCTTATGAGAACTCAAGACTATACAAGGAGAAGATGAAGGTTGTACATGATCAACACATCAAGAGGAAAGAGTTCCAACCTGGGGACTTAGTCCTCCTTTACAAGTCTCGACTGAGGCTCATGCCAGGCAAGTTGAGATCAAGATGGGAAGGTCCATACAGAGTAGAGAAGGCAGAACCGTACGGAGTTTATCACCTAAGCCATCCTTCAAACTCTGAACCTATTAAAGTTAATGGACATCGTTTAAAGCTGTACCATGGTAAGAAGCTGAAGAAAAACAAGGAGCTTGAGATCTTCCTCTTGGAAGATCCCCACATAGCCGAAGACTGAGCTAGTGGAGCGTCCAACTTATGGACGTTAAAGCAAAGTGCTAGGTGGGAGACAACCCACCATGGTATGATCGTTCTTTTCCCTATTTTTAATTTTCTTATTCAATAACCCTTCTCTTCATTAGTACATTTCGTGCATCTGCATTTCCATACTTTTATTTAAAATAATAATAATAATAATCACGCGACGCGACCGCCTCATTAACGCGTCCGCGTCGCAAGAAGATGGGAGAAAATAAAAAACGAACAGAGAGTTACGCGAGAGCGTGGCTGGAGGCGTGCGAATGGCACAAATCACCCCACGCGACCACGTCGCTGACGCGACCGCGTCATATGGGAATAATGTCCTCCCACGCGATCGCGTGCCCCACGCGGCCGCGTGACCAGGATTTCGACGTCAAAGTGGTGCACGACCGAAAGTTGTGCGAGAGTGGCGCTGGATTGTTGTTGAACGCATAATCCTTCCCACGCGGCCGCGTGACCCACGTGACCGCGTCATATCATTCTAAAGCCCACTCACGCGATCGCATGCCCCACGCGATCGCGTCACTTAAAATTTGGCACTAATATGATTTTGAATAGAGAGTTGTGCGAGTGCGAGGCTACCCTCGCGCCATTAGCCTAAAACGAGTCACGCGACCGTGTGACCGACGCGACCGCGTCATTGAGTTTAAGCGCAAGTCGCGCGACCGCGTGCCCCACGCAACCGCGTCGCTTGCGCCGCACAATTTTGCTGATTTGCCAAATTATCTTATCTTTTTTCTCTCCAAATCCTATTCTCTCTTATCCTTCCTTATTTCTTCTCCCTCCCTTCCTCCCTTCTTCTTTCTTTCTCACTTTTTACTCTCTCTCACCCCCATTAACAAGGTTCTTCTTGTTCTCCTTCCCTCCTTACTTTTCTATTATTCTTCTTATTTTTATATGTTATCTTTTTTTCTTTTCTTTTTACCTTCATTGTTCATATTTTCTTTTTCTTTCTTTCTCCTTTTTACTTGGTGTTATCAATTTATGTGAATCATTATTTATTATTATATGCTTGTGTAGTGTTGAAAATTTGTTTGACAATTATATATTGCTTTTTAAGGGATTACTTGCATGTTCAAATTCTTATTTTCAAGAGCTTCTGCTACATGCATGCTATGTGTTTGTGAAAAATTCCATATGGCATTATAAACTTCTTTACATTTTTCTACTCTCATATTCAATGCTTGCTTTTCACAAATTCCCTTTACTATTTTATTCATTGAATTTAATTGTCAATACAAATGTGATGGTTAGTTACGAGTGATAATATATTTAAATTGGACATTGAATGCTTGATCTATGCTACTCATGCCTTTGCCTGCATGCCAATAAACCCCTTGCATTTACTTGTCCTCACATGCACTTGCTATATTTCCATTGATGAACTTTTCACATGTAATCCGGACCATGTGTTAACGTCATTCTTCTTTATTGTGCATTGATTATCACTTACATCACCCTCTTCCTTGCTTTACCCCTTTAAATTTAATTTACTTTCTCTTCCCTTTTTCAGGATGGCCACCAAGAAAGGAAAAGAGAAAGCTACTCCCAAACAACCAGCAAGAAGAGGTACAAAGAGAGCATTAGTGGCAGAACCCTCTTCAACTGCGGTAAAGCCCTCAACAAAGAAAATTAAGAGGATCATAAAGGTTAATGATAAAGAAAAAGCCTTCCCAGCAAAGGACACTGCGCGATTCCCCAATCGCTACTGTGAGCAGATGTTTCCCATCCTGGCTGAAAGGAGTTACAACAACGAATACCTTCTTCTCCTCCCAAACCATATTGCTACATTTTTTGAGCCGCAGATTACACGAAGACAATGGGATTTCCTACAGAGATAGCCAAGGCAGGTCAATCTTTCTTGGGTCGTCGAGTTCTACTCCAACTTCCACCTACCGACCCTGCAGTCTGTCTATGTCCGTCAGAAGCAAGTCCCCATTACAGAAGAGGCCATTCAAAAAGTTCTAAGTCTTCCCCCTGTTCCAGAAGGAATGGACGCCTTTCAAGAAGCCGCACTCAAGCGCCAGCTGTACCAATTTGACTGGGACGCCGTTCTTAGAGTTATCGCACTACCTGGCAGCAGATGGATCTACGGATACCATCGTACCCGCCCTAAGGGAATTTCGGCTTCAGCACTTACCTTGGAGGCTCGCGTATGGGCACAGATTATGTCCCATTACGTCTTTCCGAGCACTCACGAGTCCTCCTTCACTGCGGACATGGCCGTTCTACTATGGTGCATCCTTACAGATCAACCTCTGAATCTACCAAGACATATCCGGAATGCCATGGGACACGTACAAATTACTGGCAACTTACCTTTTCCAGCCCTGGTCTCAGATCTTGTCTCAACAGCCGGAGTCTCCTACAGAGCTGAGGACACTAAAGCCATGCTTCCACAGGAAGATCAGTATGTCCCCAACAGGAAGTACCTTAGACTTCCAGCAGCCACTATCAGCCAGCCTACTGAACCAGTTGAAGACATTCCTTCTTCAACACCACAAGCACCTACAACAGCCCAACTGTTCCAGCAGATACTTGAAAAGTTGGATCGGCATGAATAGAAAGCTAAGATGCGAGAGCGCCGTAACAAGCGCCGATTCACATACCTCAAAGAGCTGATCATGGGAAAATTAAAGGACTCAGATACCCCGGACTCCACTTCCTTTACCAGCACAGGGAGCCATGATGGTCCCGACTGTGGAGATACTGCTACCAGCCCACCTTTGTTCTTGACAGATGGCACTGAGGACAGTGCAAAGCCTTAAGTGTGGGGAGGTCGGTCAGTACCTGACTTCCGGAGGTAATTTCTCTTCCCTAGCACCAATAAATTAGGATGTTTAGTTAGATTTTTCTTTTATAGAATAGGATAAATTGCATAGTAATAGGTTAGTTGCATGCATGTTCTGCTTGATTGAAAAGACAATAAGTTTCTTCTAAGACCCTATCTTTGGAACAAAATTTCACTAATTTTAATTAAAACTTTTATGTTAAATTTGCTTGAAGTTGTATTTGGAACATGGTTTTTGAGTTAAAGAACACACAACCTGTGAGATTTGAGCTTATTTATATGGTTACACTATTTAACCATAAATATTTTATTCCTGTGTGTTTCCTTCTCTATGATTGTAATCTATATTTTTGTGTGTTAAGTGTTTCAGGCTTTATAGGGCATGAATGAGTTGGAGATTGGAGAGGAAGCTTGCAAAAATGGAAGGAACACAAGGAATTGAGGAGATGACCAGCGAGAAGTGACGCGGCCACATGGATGACGCGACCGCGTGAAAGAGAGGAAATCGCAGTGACGCGGCCGCATGGATGACGCGACCGCGCGGCATGGAATAGCACAAGCGACGCGGCCGCATGGATGACGTGACCGCGTGGCAAAGTAGAAAGCCGAATGACGCGGTCGCATGGATGACGCGACCGCGTGACATGCGCGATCTGCATAATCTGCAGAATCGCTGGGGGCGATTTCGGACCTTATTTTGACCCAGTTTTTGGCCCAGAAAAGCAGACTAGAGCCAGAGAACATGCAGAAACCAAAAACAACATTCATTCCGCATAGTTTTAGTTTTTCAGATCTAGTTTTCCTCTCCTCTAGGTTTTCTCTCTACACATTCATAGTTTTTAGGATTTGTTATGTTCATTGTTTTTGCATTGGGATATTGAGAAGAGTTATTGCCTCATCAAGACTTCGACATTCTAGTTCGTTCTCTTTACTTGTCTCTTACTCTTCCATGTTCCCTAACTTGATGGGGAGTTAATTGAAAGGAACCCTTTAGTTAGGATGCTCAAGAGAAAGATTGTAATTGGGTTTATTGTTGGATTGCTCTCTAGTCACTAACACCTATTCTCCCAAGAGCGGATTGGAACTTGTGGATAGAAACAGCATTCCAACTCGTTTGACTTTCCCTTACTTAGTAAGGAGCAACTAAACATAATAACCCCCAATTGTCAATTAATCTTGAGAGTACTCCAACAAGAATAGGGCTTCCAGCTAATCAACTCCCAGTCAAGGCTTTTATTTAAATTTATATAGATTCTCTCATTTAATTTTTTTCCATTCAACTCAAACCTTTTTGAAAACATCTTATTAATAAAATAGCACACTTTTCTGCAACTCGTTGGGAGACGACCTGGGATTCATACTCCCAGTATTTTAATTTTAATTTCTGTGACACCCTTCTAAATTGATAAGTGGATTTCTGGATGGTTGAGAACTATACTTGCAACGCATATTTTATAATCATTCTTAACTCGCCAATTTCCGCTCGCATCAGGGAGTTTGAGGAGGTTGTGAGTTTTCATGTTCTCTTGTCATCTCAAGTGCAGTTTCATGTTCAAATATTTCTACCACCTCTTCCTTCTTTGCAATTTCACTTGACACAGGGACCTTGTGTTCTTGTTTTTCCATTTCCTCATTCCTTGCATTCAACAATTGGTTTACCAGCACTTCCATATTTTTGAGGGAGTTCTCTTTTTCATTCCAGAATCTCTGTGCCTCCTCCTGATATTTTTCAAACATGGTCTCAAGCTTTGAGAGCCTTTGGTTCATGGAAGTTTGTGTCGGTGGTAAGTTTTGAAAGGGGCTTTCTGTTGCAGCATGGTCAAGTGATGATATCTTCAGATGAATATCATATGGAGCATTAGAATTCCCTTCCCAGCCACCATTAGAATAATGACTTGCATCATTTTGTTGTGGAGGGAAATATCCCATATGATTCTCTTGCTCATCTTGTGTGTTTGAAGCAAATCTCCATGGATTGGAGTGCTCAGAATTTGTATTTTTTTGGTGATATTCCCAGCCACCATTAGAGATTGGTGATGGTGGGTAATATCCCATAAAATTTTTTTATCATAAGATGAGTTGAACTCCATTTGAATTTTGTAAAACACAACACCAATGAAATTTGAAATTCATCTCACAGAGAAGAATTTCTTAGTGAGGCAATAACTCAAACACCTTGCTATCAACTTAAATCAGAGAACAAAAACAAAGAAAATGCTTGATCTAGACTTCTCAGCCACTTAATCATTATTAATCTAAATCAATCCCCGACAACGGCGCCAAAAACTTGATGGGTGGTAATGAGATTCCCACACAAAAACTCACCACCAAGTGTACCAGGTCGCATCAAGTAGTAAAACTCACTTAGAGTGAGGTCGATCCCACAGGGATTGATGGATCAAGCAACTTTAGTGGGTGATTAGTTTAGTCAAGCTAACATTGGTGAATTAAGTGAAATTGAAGCAACAAAACACAAATTGCTGAGAATTGTAAATGACAGAATATAAATGAGCAGAATCTTAAATTGGCAGAAGCTTAAAGAACAAGAAAAGTAAATTGACAGAATCTTAAATGACAAGAAAGGTAAATTGTATGAAATGTAAAGGTGGTTGGGTGCTGGAAATTAAAGAGACAGTAAATCAGAACTCAGAACAAGAAATTTGAATTGCAGGAAAATTAAATTTAGATTACAGCATGCTCAAATGTAAATTAGCAAGGAGGTAGAGAATTTAAATTGCATAGAAAGTAGATTCAGCTCAAGCAAAATGAAAAAGTGCAGAAAAGGAATTTGCAGAAGAGAGAATTGTAGAGATTGAAAGTGTATAAGTGAAATTGCATTGAAAAGAAATAAAGCAGAGAAGAAAAGAGAACTCAGATCTGATTTCCAATTCTCAAATTCAAACAGGAAAATTAAAAGAGAGTTCTCTATTCTACTCTTACTCCTACTGCTCTCTAATGGAGCCAGCCTTCTACAAAAAATGAAAATGATGCCTTATATACGATTTTTACAAAATTTAAAATGAAATTGAAATTGAAAACAAATTACAATTAAAATGAAATTTCTAATCTAATTGTTTCTTGTGCCTTTGAGTGATGTCGTGGGCTTTGCTTGCTTTGGATTTGAAAAGAGATGGGTCCGGTTGGCCTTGGTTTAACTGGTTTGGAGGGATGGGTCAAGGTTGCTTTTGGTTTGAATTGGGTTGGAACCATGCTCCAGTGGAGCGCTCAGTTAAGTTAGTGAACTAAGGGCTACACATGCCTTGTTGTGTGAGCCTTGGTTGCAATTGCTCCTTCCTTGAAACAAGCTTTTGCTTTTCTTATTAGCTTCTCCTTTTGGGTGCTTTGCCCCATGAGTTGATAACAAAGCTACGACTCTAAATGCTTTATTTTTAAGTATTACCACTTGATACATAAGTACCACAAGCATTTAATTAGAGGATTTCATTAAGCACATTTGTTTCTTTTCTTGACTCTCTAATCATTGATGCTCAGAGCCTTGAGCTTTGAGGGAGTGATTTTTGCACTTTGACCTTAACCTTGACTTCTAAGTGTTTTGTTTTCAAGCTTTTTGCTTCATACATAAACACCACAAGTACTTAACAACTGTCATTGTCATTGGTACTCAGAGCCTTCAGCTTTCTCATTCTTTCCATTTTTCTTTCTTGTCTTATTTTGCAATTGCTTCTTCAAGGTTTTCATTATTTCAAAAGATTTCAGAAAATGTCCTAGATGAAAACTTCAACTAAATACAATCCAATGTAATTAAGCAACAATTAACTATACTAGCTTTCCAATACTTGTATGCACATGCTAAGTTCTTCTTTAATTCCTTGTTCGTTTATGATCATGATGCTTTATTGCTTTTGAATTCACAATACTCAAGTTGGTAATCATAATGTCACAGCAACATGTTGCAAATCAAAATTCAAGCTATGCTTATTCATACCACACATGCATACAGAGAAGATAAAGACAATCATACAATTTAAAGTGCTGGAAACAAATGAGAGGAAAAGGAACTTTATAACCTTGTAATTCATCTTCTCTATTGTTGTCATTTTCCTCTCATTCTTCCTCTTCCCTTGCCAAACTCAGAATGCTTGCTCATCCTCAAGCAACAATTAGAACAATGGCTATGGGTCTAGAATGGATCATGAATGTCTATGGTTGACATATTCTTCACTTTCTTCCTCTTCTTCCAGTTTGTTAAGAGGAATGACCTCAAGGGGGGAGAAGTTTCAGCTATTGTCCCCTATCTTGGTCTCTTCTCAGCAGGCTTCCTTTTGTACATGGCTTGATTGAGCTTGCTTGCTGGATCATCGGTATGATTGGTTCTCTTGTTAGTTGCCTTCACTCCTTTAAATTCAAGACTTGGTTGCTGCGTGTTTATTGGAATTTTATCTTCATCCAGAGCCCTTTGAATTGGTGGCTCAATGAGCTCTTCCTTCATGTACTTCTCTGCCTCACTTGAGTGTCAATTTTCTTGACTGACTTCCTCACTTTCTTGTTCTTCCATTTCCTCCTTTTTATCCACCAATTGATCTTCACCTTCCTTGCTTAGCAATTCTCTGTTTCTTCTTGCTTGCTCTAAATATCCATTCATCTTATTGTAGAGAGTTTCTTGACTTTTCCAGGATTGTTCATGTCTTTCAAAAATTCTCTGGACTTTTGAAGGAGATTCTCTGAAGGTTGAGAGAAATTTTGTGGACATGAACATGTTGTAGTGAAGTTGTTTTGAGGGTTATGGAGTGAATTTTGTGAGTTGTGGAATGAATTTTGTGGTTGGTGAGATGAGTTGTATGGATCTTGGAGGAAACTGTGTGTTGAGGCATAATCAAGAGATAATGTCTCTTGCTGAGTGTCATATGGAGCACCAGAATTCCTTTCCCAGCCATAGTTAGTGTTAGCATCATAACAGTATGATTTACGTTGTGGCTCTGGGAGGTATTCATGCTCTTTCATTCTTTGGTGATGCTCCCAGCCACCATTAGAATAATGACTTACATTATTTTGTGGTGGAGGGAAATATCACATATGATTCTCTTGCTCATCTTGTGTATCTGAAGCAAATCTCCATGGATTGGAGTGCTCAGAATTTGTATTTTCTTGGTGATATTCCCAGCCACCATTAGAGATTGGTGATGGTGGGTAATATCCCATATAATTTCTTTGATCATAAGATGAGTTGAACTCCATTTGAGTTTTGTAAAACACACAACCAGTGAAAACTGAAATTACTCATATCAGATATGAGAGTTTCTTAGTGAGGCAAAAACACAAACACCTTGGTTTCAATTAAAAATAGAAAACAAAAATAAAGAAAATGCTTGATCTAGACTTCTCACCCACTTAATCATTGTTGATCTAAATCAAACCCTAGCAACGGCGCCAAAAACTTGAAGGGTTAGAAATCGATTCCAACACCGAAACTCACCGACAAGTGTACCGGGTCACATCAAGTAGTAATAACTCACAAGAGTGAGGTCAATCCCACAGGGATTGATGGATCAAGCAACTTTAGTGGGTGATTAGTTTAGTCAAGCTAACATTGGTGAATTAAGTGAAATGTAACCAACAGAACACAAATTGCTGAGAATCGTAAATGACAGAATGTAAATGGGCAGAAAACTTAAAGAGCAAGGAATGTAAATTGACAGAATCTTAAATGACAAGAAATGTAAATTGCATCAAATGTAAAGGGGGCTTGGGGGTTGGAAATTTAAAGAAAGCAATAGAGCAAGCAATTGAAGAGATCTTGAGAACAAGTGACAGGAAATTTAAAGTGCAGGAAAATTTAATTCAGATCACAGTAGCTCAAATGTAAAGTGCAGAAGACCAAAAGTGCAGGAAAATAAATTGGGAGCAATAGGAACAGAAAGTAAAAATCACAGAGAAGGAAATTGTAGCAGAAGAGAAAATCAGCAAGAAGACTTAGATCAATTTTGAAATCTCAAAGGGAAATTAACAACTTCAATGAAGCAATGAAAACAGAAAGAAAGCCAAGAGCTCAATTGCTCTCTCGATCAAAACAGAAAGGAAATTGCAAAAAAAGGAAAATGAAACAGAAAGAAAAAGAGAACTCAGATCTGATTTCCAATTCTCAAATTCAAATAGGAAAATTAAAAGAGTTCTCTATTCTACTCCTACTCCTACTGCTCTCTAATGGAGCCAGCCTTCTACAAAAAAGAAAATGATGTCTTATATAGGCTTTTTACAAAATTTAAAATGAAATTCAAATTGAAAACAAATTACAATTAAAATGAAATTTCTAATCTAATTGTTTCTTGTGCCTTTGAGTGATGTCGTGGGCTTTGCTTGCTTTGGCTTTGAAAAGAGATGGGTTCGGTTGGCCATGGTTTAATTGGTTTGGAGGCATGGGTCAAGGTTGCTTTTGGTTTGAATTCGGTTGGGACCATGCTCCAGTGGAGATCTCAGTTAAGTTAGTGAACTGAGCGCTATACATGCCTTGTTGTGTGAGCCTTGGTTGCAATTGCTTCTTGGCCTAGAGTTCACTAAGTGAGCGCTCAGTTAACTCATTGAGTGCTACTCCTTGTATTTTTTCCTTTGAATGAGACACGATAAAGTTAACTAAGTTAACTGAGCGCTATGCCTTTTCCTTGTTCCCTTGGGCGCTACCCCGGTTCCCTCTTCGAGCCTTGGCTGCCCAATTTTTGGTTGTTTTTTGGGCTTTAAAGATGCCTATCACTTGTGCTTCAATTTCATACCAAATATAAATTGTTATATATCGTTGGAAAGCTCTGAACGTCATCTTTCCAACGCAACTAGAAGCACATCAATTGGACATCCGTAGCTCAAGTTATGGCCCTTTGAAGGAGGCATGGTCATGCTGTCACAAGCTTAGAAAAAACCCGAAAAAGTTAACTATTTTAACTTAGCGCTCTCTTCAAATTGGGCGGTGGTGCCTTGTTTGAGCGCTACTTGGTCATGGGCCACGCTTTTAAAAGCGTGGCTTAAGGCCTCAAAGTGTGCTCTAACTTCAAAGTGTTCCCCAAATCTCTTTTTTTCTCATTTTTAGCTTATTTTGTGTTTTTTTGCTTCTTTTTCTTCTTATTTCCTACAAAGTTTATCAAATCAAAATATCAAGGAAATATACCATTTAAACACAAAAGAATGCAATATTTGAGCACTAATTATCAATTTCTTGTACGAAAAAGCATAGAATAACATGACATGATGACATGTCATCACAATACCAAACTTAAACCTTGCTTGTCCCCAAGAAAGAAAAGAATTATGCAATAGAGATTGACAATCCAAGGTAAGAAGAATAGCAACTCAATGTTCATGGTTAGCTAGTTTTCTATGCATGCTACAATCATAAAAGAAATGTAAATGATTGATGCTTCTATCTAGCTCAATTTATGAAATCTTTATCTTATATTTCTTCCTTGAAACAAGCATTTGCTTTTCTTATTAGCTTCTCCTTTTGGGTGCTTTGCCCCATGAGTTGATAACAAAGATAGGATTCTAAATGCTTTGTTTTCAAGTATTACCACTTGATACATAAGCACCACAAGCATTTAATTAGAGGAATTTATTAAGCTCATTTGTTTCTTTTCTTGACTCTCTAATCATTGATGCTCAGAGCCTTGAGCTTTGAGAGAGTGCTTTTTGAACTTTGACCTTAACCTTGACTTCTAAGTGTTTTGTTTTCAAGCTTTTTGCTTCATACATAAACACCACAAGTACTTAACAACTGTCATTGTCATTGGTACTCAGAGCCTTCAGCTTTCTCATTCTTTCCTTTTTTCTTTCTTGTCTTATTTTGCAATTGCTTCTTCAAGGTTTTCATTATTTCAAAAGATTTCAGAAAATGTCCTAGATGAAAACTTCAACTAAATACAATCCAATGCAATTAAGCAACAATTAACTATACTAGCTTTCCAATACTTGTATGCACATGCTAAGTTCTTCTTTAATTCCTTGTTCGTTTATGATCATGATGCTTTATTGCTTTTGAATTCACAAAACTCAAGTTGGTAATCATAATGTCACAGCAACATGTTGCAAATCAAAATTCAAGCTATGCTTATTCATACCACACATGCATACAGAGAAGATAAAGACAATCATATAATTTAAAGTGCTGGAAACAAATGAGAGGAAAAGGAACTTTATAACCTTGTAATTCATCTTCTCTATTGTTGTCATTTTCCTCTCATTCTTCCTCTTTCCTTGCCAAACTCAGAATGCTTGCTCATCCTCAAGCAACAATTAGAACAATGGCTATGGGTCTAGAATGGATCATGAATGTCTATGGTTGACATATTCTTCACTTTCTTCTTCTTCTTCCAGTTTGTTAAGAGGAATGACCTCAAGGGGGAGAAGTTTCAGCTATTGTCCCCTTTCTTGGTCTCCTCTCATCAGGCTTCCTTTTGTACATGGCTTGATTGAGCTTGCTTGTTGGATCAGGGGTATGATTCGTTCTCTTGTTAGTTACCTTCACTCCTTTGAATTCAAGACTTGGTTGCTGTGTGTTTATTAGAATTTTATCTTCATCCAGAGCCTTTTGAATTGGTGGCTCAATGAGCTCTTCCTTCATGTACTTCTCTGCCTCACTTAAGTGTGAATTTTCTTGACTGACTTCCTCACTTTCTTGTTCTTCCACTTCCTCCTTTTTATCCACCAATTGATATTCACCTTCCTTGCTTAGCAATTCTCTGTTTCATCTTACTTGCTCTAAATATCCATTCATCTTATTATATAGAGTTTCTTGCCTTTTCCAAGATTTTTCTTGTCTTTCAAAAATTCTTTAGACTTTTGAAGGATATTCTCTGGTTGAGAGAAATTTTGTGGACATGAACGTGTTGTAATGAAGTTGTTTTGGGGGCTATGGAGTGAATTTTGTGAGTTGTTGAATGAATTTTGTGGTTGGTGAGATGAGTTGTATGGATCTTGGAGGAAACTGTGTGTTGAGGCATAATCAAGAGATGATGTCTCTTGCTGAGTTTCATATAGAGCACCAGAATTCCTTTCCCAGCCATAGTTAGTGTTAGCATCATAAAAGTATGATTTACTTTGTGGCTCTGGGAGGTGTTCATGCTCTTTCATTCTTTGGTGATACTCCCAGCCACCATTAGAATAATGACTTACATCATTTTGTAGTGGAGGGAAATATCCCATATGATTCTCTTGCTCATCTTGTGTATCTAAAGCAAATCTTCATGGATTGGAGTGCTCAGAATTTGTATTATCTTGGTGATATTCCCAACCACCATTAGAGATTGGTGATGGTGGGTAATATCCCATAAAATTTGTTTGATCATAAGATGAGTTGAACTCCATTTGAGTTTTGTAAAACACACAACCAGTGAAAACTGAAATTGCTCATATCAGAGATAAGAGTTTCTTAGTGAGGCAAAAACACAAACACCTTGGTTTTAATCAAAAATAGAAAACAAAAATAAAGAAAATGCTTGATCTAGACTTCTCACCCACTTAATCATTGTTGATCTAAATCAATCCCCAGCAATGGCGCCAGAAACTTGATGGGTTGCTAATTGATTCCAACACCGAAACTCACCGGCAAGTGTACCAGGTCGCATCAAGTAGTATTAACTCACAAGAGTGAGGTCGATCCCACAGGGTTTGCTGGATCAAGAAACTTTAGTGGGTGATTAGTTTAGTCAAGCTAACATTGGGGAAATAAGTGAAATGTAACCAACAGAACACAAATTACTGAGAATTGTAAAGGACAGAATGTAAATGGGCAGAAAACTTAAAGAGCAAGGAATGTAAATTGACAGAATCTTAAATGACAAGAAATGTAAATTGCATCAAATGTAAAGGGGGGCTGGGTGTTGGAAATTTAAAGAAAGCAATAGAGCAAGCAATTGAAGAGATCTTGAGAACAAGTGACAGGAAATTTAAAGTGCAGGAAAATTTAATTCAGATCACAGTAGCTCAAATGTAAAGTGCAGAAGACCAAAAGTGCAGGAAAATAAATTGGGAGCAATAGGAACAGAAAGTAAAAATCACAGAGAAGGAAATTGTAGCAGAAGAGAAAATCAGCAAGAAGACTTAGATCAATTTTGAAATCTCAAAGGGAAATTAACAACTTCAATGAAGCAATAAAAACAGAAAGAAAGCCAAGAGCTCAATTGCTCTCTCGATCAAAACAGAAAGGAAATTGCAAAAAAAGGAAAATGAAACAGAAAGAAAAAGAGAACTCAGATCTGATTTCCAATTCTCAAATTCAAATAGGAAAATTAAAAGAGTTCTCTATTCTACTCCTACTCCTACTGCTCTCTAATGGAGCCAGCCTTCTACAAAAAAGAAAATGATGTCTTATATAGGCTTTTTACAAAATTCAAAATGAAATTGAAATTGAAAACAAATTACAATTAAAATAAAATTCCTATTCTAATTGTTTCTTGTGCCTTTGAGTGATGTCGTGGGCTTTGCTTGCTTTAGATTTGAAAAGAGATAGGTCCGGTTGGCCTTGGTTTAATTGGTTTTGAGGCATGGGTCAAGGTTGCTTTTGGTTTGGATTGGGTTGGAACCATGCTCCAGTGGAGCGCTCAGTTAAGTTAGTGAACTAAGCGCTGCACATGTCTTGTTGTGTGAGCCTTGGTTGCAATTGCTCCTTGGCCTAGAGTTCACTAAGTGAGCGCTCAGTTAACTCATTGAGCGCTACTCCTTGTATTTTCTTTTGAACGAGGCATGATAAAGTTAACTAAGTTAACTGAGCGCTATGCCTTTGCCTTGTTCCCTTAGGCAATACCCTGGTTCCCTCTTCGAGCCTTGGCTGCCCCATTTTTGGTTGGTTTTTGGGCTTTAAAGATACCTATCACTTGTCCTTCAATTTCATGCCAAATATATATTGCTATATATCGTTGGAAATTTCTGAATGTCAGCTTTCCAACGCAACTAGAAGCACATCAATTGGACATCTGTAGCTCAAGTTATGGCCCTTTGAAGGAGGCATGGTCATACTGTCACAAGGCTAGAAAAAAACCGAAAAAGTTAACTATTTTAACTTAGCGCTCTCTTCAAATTGGGTGCTGGTGCCTTGTTTGAGTGCTACTTGATCATGGGTCATGCTTTTAAAAGCGTTGCCTAAGGCCTCAAAGTGTGCTCTAACTTCAAAGTGTGCCCAAAACTTTTTTTTTTCCTTTTTTGCTTATTTTGTGCTTTTTTGCTTCTTTTTCTTCTTATTTCCTACAAAGTTTATCAAATCAAAAGATCAAAGAAATATACCATTTAAGCACAAAAGAATGCAATATTTAAGCACTAATTATCAAATTTCTTGTATGAAAAAGCATAGAAAAACATGACATGATGACATGTCATCAAATATGGATGGAATAGATATTTTGGTAAAATTGAAGGGTAGAATAATAATTTTAAAACTAAATACACTCCATTAAAAATATTTTAGGAACGCTATTTATCAGCATATTTCTAGTTAAAAATATTTATTTCTAATTTAAATTATAAAATGAACAAATTAATTATACTTTATAAAGTACAGTTTAAATCCAGAATATCAATTATCTAATTTAAATCATTATCTCTTTATTATTTTTCCATTAACAAAACTTAATTTTGAATTATATAAAATAATCAAGTTTATTAAAATTTTACAAGAATATTAATCAACTTTAAAATTTGAAATTAAATAAAGACAAGATAACTTGGAACAAAGATTCAAAAATAAAGAAAAGATAAATAAGATATGATTTCAAAAATTAAGAAAGATAAACAAGATAGAATTCAAGAATTAAAAAGTAAATTAATTAAACCAAAAAGAAAATCACTTAAAGGGACACCAAACTTAAAGATTTGAAATTAATTAGAAGAAGATAACAAAAATTTGAGATTAAAAGGAAAAGATAAAAAAGATAGAAGTCAAAAATTCAAGAAAATAAACAAGATGAAAAGAAGCACCAAACTTAAAATTTAAATTTAATTAAAGATGAGATAACCAAAACAAAGAAAATATAAAAATAGAGAGAGGTAGCTAAGAGGATGGTTGAAAATTTAGGAAAATATATAAAATAATTTTCGAAAATCTAAGAAAGAAAAAGGAAAAACTAAAAGACACCAAACTTAGAATTTGAAATTAAATAAAAAGAAGATGACAAAAATTCGAAAATTAAAGAAAAAATATTAACAAGGAAGAAATCGAAAATTCAAGGGAGCAAACAACAGCAACTTCAAAAATCAAAAGAGAAATAATTGAACAAAAACTACTAAGAAACACCAAACTTAAAATTTCAAAATAAAGAAAAATTAATAATGAAAGTTTTCGAAAAAATAGAGAAATAAGTAAAACTCAAAATTAAAAACTTTAGAGGAAATAAATGGTCAAAAACTGATAAAAGTACCTAATCTAAGTAACAAGACAACCAGTAGTTGTCAATTACGAACAATCATCGGCAACGGCGCCAAAAACTTGGTGCGCGAAATTAAAATTCACACAACTTTACCAGCAAGTGTACCAGGTCGTCCAAGAAAAGCATGTGATAGCAAAACACGAACGTTCCAGAAACCTTCAAGCAAGCACAACAGAAAATTTAAAGAAGAACTTTGATGAGCGGATAATTTATACGCTTTTTGGCATTGTTTTTAGTATGTTTTTAGTAGGATCTAGTTACTTTTAGGGACATTTTCATTAGTTTTTATGTTAAATTCACATTTTTGGACTTTACTATGAGATTGTGTGTTTTTCTGTGATTTCAGGTATTTTCTGGCTGAAATTGAGGGACTTGAGCAGAAATCAGATTCAGAGGTTGAAGAAGGACTGCTGATGCTGTTGGATTCTGACCTCCCTGCACTCAAAGTGGATTTTCTGGAGCTACAGAACTCGAAATGGCACGCTTCCAATTGCATTGGAAAGTAGACATCCAGGGCTTTCTAGAAATATATAATAGTCCATACTTTGGCCAAGAATAGACGATGTAAACTGGCGTGCAACGCCAGCCTTCTGCCCAAATCTGGCGTCCAGCGCCAGAAAAGGATCCAAAACCAGAGTTGAACGCCCAAACTGGCACAGAAACTGGCGTTCAACTCCACAAATGGCCTCTGCACGTGCTACACTTAATCTCAGCCCAAACACACACCAAGTGGGCCCCGGAAGTGGATTTATGCATCAATTACTTACTCATGTAAACCCTAGTGACTAGTTTATTATAAATAGGACCTTTTACTAGTCTTTTTGACCATCCTGGATTACCTTATGATCCTGTGATCACGTTTTAGGGGGCTGGCCATCTCGGCCATGCCTGGATCTTTCACTTATGTATTTTCAACGGTAGAGTTTCTACACTCCATAGATTAAGGTGTGGAGCTCTGCTTTCCCTCAAAGATTAATGCAAAGTACTACTGTTTTCTATTCAATTCTTCTTATTTCTCTTCTAAGATATCCATTCGCACCCAAGAACGTGATGAAGGTGATGATTATGTGTGACGCTCATCATTCTTCTCCCTTATGAACGCGTGTCTGACAAACACTTCTGTTCTACATGAAATAAGCTAGAATGAGTATCTCTTAGATCTCCTAACCAGAATCTTCGTGGCGTAAGCTAGAATGATGGCGGCATTCAAGAGAATCCGGAAGGTCTAAACCTTGTCTGTGGTATTCCGAGTAGGATTCAATGATTGAATGACTGTGACGAGCTCCTAACTCGCGATTGCAGGGCGTTAGTGACAGACG
>NC_029785.2:57399869-57400889 GCF_000816755.2 Arachis ipaensis
CATGGAAAGGAGTAAGACTGATTGGATGAAGATAGCAGGAAAGCAGAGGTTCAGAGGAACGAAAAGCATCTCCATTCGCTTATCTGAAATTCCTACCAATGATTTACATAAGTGTTCCTATCCCTATTTTATTATATAATATTCGAAAACCATATCACTGTTTTATATCTGCCTGACTGAGATTTACAAGGTGACCATAGCCTGCTTCATACCAACAATCTCCGTGGGATTCGACCCTTACTCACGTAAGGTATTACTTGGACGACCCAGTGCACTTGCTGGTTAGTTGTATCGAAGTTGTGACAATTATGTATTGAGATCAGAGCACCAAGTTGCTCACGTTGCCGGGGATTGTTTGAGCCTGGACATCACAATTTCGTGCACCAAGTTTTTGGCGCCGTTGCCGGGGATTGTTTGAGTTTGGACAACTGACGGTTCATCTTGTTGCTCATATTAGGTAATTTTCTTTTTGTTTTCTTTTCAAAAAAAAAATATATTTTCAAAAATATTTCTAAAATTTTCTCATCTGTTTTCGAAAAAAATAAAAATGTTTTCAAAAATTTTATTCAAAATTTTTAAGAATGAATTCTAGTGTTTCATGAAGCATGTGAAGCCTGGCTGGCTGCAAAGCCATGTCTAAATTCATTTGGACTGAGGCTTGCAATTTGTTATCAAAGAGCAATATACTCTCGTGTTAAAGACTAAAGCTTGGCTGGCCATTGGCCATGTCTAGTGTTTTGGACTGGAGCTTTCATTGAAAGCTTGGCTGGCTAGTGAGCCATGTCTAATTCCTGGACTGAAGCTTTAGACTAACATGGCAAGATTCCTGGAATTCATATTAAAAATTTTGGAATCCTTATTTTTTCTTTTTCATATTATTTTCGAAAAAATCCAAAAAAATTAGAAAATCATAAAAATCAAAAATATTTTCTGTTTCTTGTTTGAGTCTTGAGTCACATTATAAGTTTGGTGTCACTTGCATATGCATCTTGCATTTTTCGAAAATTTCATGCATTCATG
>NC_029785.2:57401589-57402087 GCF_000816755.2 Arachis ipaensis
TTCTTGTTTGATCTTGATGATTTTTTGTTTTGTGTCTTTTCATGTTTATCATATGCATTCTTGAATTCTTAGTGCGTAAGCATTAAAGAATTCTAAGTTTGGTGTCTTGCATGTTTTCTTTGCATTAAAAATTTTTCAAAATTGTGTCTATGATGTTCATCTTGACATTCATAGAGTTCTTGGTGTTCATCTTGACATTCATAGCATTCTTGCATGCATTCATTGTTTTGATCTAAAAATTTCATGCATTGCATCTTTTTAGTGTTTTTCTCTTGCATCATAAAAATTCAAAAATCAAAAAAATATCTTTCCTCTTTTCTCTCATCAAATTCGAAAATTTGGATTGACTTTTTCAAATTTTTTAAAATCAAATTGTTTCTCATGAGTCAAATCAAATTTTCAATTTGAAAATCTTATCTTTTTCAAAATCTTTTTCAAAAATCAAATCTTTTTCAAAATTATTAGTTATTTTCGAAAATTCCAAAAATATTTTTCAAA
>NC_029785.2:57403512-57404604 GCF_000816755.2 Arachis ipaensis
GTATGTTTTTAGTAGGATCTAGTTACTTTTAGGGACATTTTCATTAGTTTTTATGTTAAATTCACATT
Source organism: Arachis ipaensis (assembly GCF_000816755.2). NCBI lineage: Eukaryota > Viridiplantae > Streptophyta > Magnoliopsida > Fabales > Fabaceae > Arachis > Arachis ipaensis. The sequence goes on from NC_029785.2 coordinate 57,403,581, forward strand.
TCTGGACTTTACTATGAGATTGTGTGTTTTTCTGTGATTTCAGGTATTTTCTGGCTGAAATTGAGGGACTTGAGCAGAAATCAGATTCAGAGGTTGAAGAAGGACTGCTGATGTTGTTGGATTCTGACCTCCCTGTACTCAAAGTGGATTTTCTGGAGCTACAGAACTCGAAATGGCACGCTTCCAATTGCATTGGAAAGTAGACATCCAGGGCTTTCTAGCAATATATAATAGTCCATACTTTGGCCAAGAATATACGACGTAAACTGGCATTCAACGCCAGCCTTCTGCCCAAATCTGGCGTCCAGCGCCAGAAAAGGATCCAAAACCAGAGTTGAATGCCCAAACTGGCACAGAAACTGGCGTTCAACTCCACAAATGGCCTCTGCACGTGCTACACTTAAGCTCAGCCCAAACACACACCAAGTGGGCCCCGGAAGTGGATTTATGCATCAATTACTTACTCATGTAAACCCTAGTGACTAGTTTATTATAAATAGGACCTTTTACTAGTCTTTTTGACCATCCTGGATTACCTTATGATCCTGTGATCACGTTTTAGGGGGCTGGCCATCTCGGCCATGCCTGGACCTTTCACTTATGTATTTTCAACGGTAGAGTTTCTACACTCCATAGATTAAGGTGTGGAGCTCTGCTGTCCCTCAAAGATTAATGCAAAGTACTACTGTTTTCTATTTAATTCTTCTTATTTCTCTTCTAAGATATCCATTCGCACCCAAGAACTTGATGAAGGTGATGATTATGTGTGACGCTCATCATCCTTCTCCCTTATGAACGCGTGTCTGACAAACACTTCTGTTCTACATGAAATAAGCTAGAATGAGTATCTCTTAGATCTCCTAACCAGAATCTTCGTGGCGTAAGCTAGAATGATGGCGGCATTCAAGAGAATCCGGAAGGTCTAAACCTTGTCTGTGGTATTCCGAGTAGGATTCAATGATTGAATGACTGTGACGAGCTCCTAACTCGCGATTGCAGGGCATTAGTGACAGACGCAAAAGGA
>NC_029785.2:57405221-57476866 GCF_000816755.2 Arachis ipaensis
GCCATGGAAAGGAGTAAGACTGATTGGATGAAGATAGCAGGAAAGCAGAGGTTCAGAGGAACGAAAAGCATCTCCATTCGCTTATCTGAAATTCCTACCAATGATTTACATAAGTGTCCCTATCCCTATTTTATTATATAATATTCGAAAACCATATCACTGTTTTATATCTTCCTGACTGAGATTTACAAGGTGACCATAGCCTGCTTCATACCAACAATCTCCGTGGGATTCGACCCTTACTCACGTAAGGTATTACTTGGACGACCCAGTGCACTTGCTGGTTAGTTGTATCGAAGTTGTGACAATTATGTATTGAGATCAGAGCACCAAGTTGCTCACGTTGCCGGGGATTGTTTGAGCCTGGACATCACAATTTCGTGCACCAAACTTCAAGACAGAGAAATTTTGAAAAAGAAAAATGGAAATGAAAAGCCTTGAGAGAGAGAGAGAGAGAGAGAGAGAGAGAGAATGAAGTAAAAATCACTGACGAAGAAGCAAAAAGAAGAAAGAGAAAAGGGACTGGGCATATATAAGACTCTAGGGGCAGAATGATAAATTCACCCTCCCCAATTTATGACGTGCACGATTACCAAAATAACCATAAGAAACGTGCGAATGATTATTAAAAGAGGCAATGTTTCAAATTCACGAACACGTCGGGTACCCAACCTAACTCCTTGAAGGGCGATGTACCTGACACTACAAAAAAAGGCTATAATATAGAAATTTGTTAACAGAGGTTTTAAAAAACACCTGCAAATTTAAATTTGAAAATAAAATATTTTCTTTTATTTTATTAAAAAAATTATTAACGGGAGTTTTTATTTTAAATAACAGGATTTTTAACAACCCCTTCAATTAAAAAAGATTCGCCAACACAATTTGGGAGGCACAAAATCCTCTTCTTCCTATGAAACCCAATTCCTCTCCTCTCACCCTTTTCTGCTCCCACTCTTCTAACATTGTAACTGCTTCGTTCTTCGCATTTCTTCATTGATTGCTATTGTTCACCGTTGTGCCTCTGCTACTCGCGTTTGTTTTGCTCTGCGGTTTGCGTTCGCGTGTTGCTGCTGCTATTCCTGTTCGCATTCCGGTTTAATTCGTGTTGCTGCTACTGGTCGCGCTCCATTGCTGCAGCTGATTCCGTTCATAGTGGCAGCTGTGCTTCTATGCAAAGGTAACAATTTGATAGCATATACATATGGAAATTATTAGGGTTCAAACATTGATTTTTGAATTGCATGTGTGGTAGAACATAAAAGAGGGATTTGTTGTGATGGTTATACAGAGCTCTGTTTATTTATGTTGATGTGTCCTCCATTTAAATGAATTGGTGCTTGAGTCTTTCTTCAATGCTGACTCGTGATATTGTACTGATTCAGTGTTCTGTTTTTCATTTTTTATAAATTTTATATTAAATCGATAGAAGTTTTTTCAATACTTTCTAAATTTTCAATTTTATTGAATACTATATACAAACTCTTATTAGTTTTATCGACAATGGTTTGAAACATGTACTGAATTAAGGTTGGTCTTAATGGCAAGGCAGCACAAAGAGGTCCATTAAATAAAACTAAAAATGATAAGTTAAAAACATGCATGGTTAATGTAAAGTGATAAATAACTTAGTAATAGTGATAAAAGATTTGTAGAATGATAAGACATAAAAACTTAAATGAGTTATATATTAATATTCAGGAGATTATTTTAAACTCCCAACTATTATTGAATGCCTAATTGTTTATACTTCAAAACCTTAGGGAGAGTTGGAATTCTTATACTGTGATTAGTAATGGATATTGGTACTATCATAATTGGGCATAGCTTTAAAAGAAACGTAGTAGAATATAATCAAATATATATGGCTTTTATTTTCTTATTTTCTTTGCATACACTTCACTGGTATTTGGCTAATTGAATTTAACAAGAGTTGTTGGAGGGTCTTGATAACTTAGTTAGCTCAATCTGTTTGAAATTGAAGTATTTGAAAGCACTCTATATAGCAGCATTGATTAGTTTCATGCCTGACTCCTGATATTGTACTGATTCAGTGTTTTATTTTTTCATTTTTTATAAATTTCATATTAAATCGATAAAAGTTTTTTCAATATTTTCTAAATTTTCAAATTTATTGAATACTATATACATACTCTTATTAGTTGTACCGACATTAGTTTGAAACATGTTTTGAATTAAGGTTGGTCTTAATGGCAAGGCAACACAAAGAGGTCCATTAAATAGAATTAAAAATTATAAGCTGATAACATGCATGGTAAATGTAAGGTGATAAATAACTTAGTAATAGTGATAAAAGATTTGTAGAATGATAAGACATAAAAACTTAAATGAGTTATATATTAATATTCAGGAGATTATTTTAAACTCCCAATTATTATTGAATGTCTAATTGTTTATCCTTCGAAACTTTAGCGAGAGTTAGAATTCTTATACTGTGATTAGTAATGGATATTGGTACTATAATAATTGTGCATATCTTTAAAAGAAACTTAGTAGAATATAATCAAACATATATGGCTTTTATTTTCTTGTTTTCTTTGCATCCACTTCACTGGTATGTGACTAATTGAAGTTGACAAGAGTGGTTGGAGGGTCTTGATAACTTAATTAGTTCAATCTGTTAGAAATTGAAGTATTTGAAAGCACTCTATATAGCAGCATTGATTAGTTTCATGCATGACTCCTGATATTGTACTGATTCAGTGTTCTGTTTTTTCAATTATATGCATGACTCCTGATATTGTATTGATTAGTTTTGTGTTGTTGCTTCTGTTCGCATTTGTGAAATCTTTTTTGTTTTTGATAATTGAGTTTTTGTTGCATTTTGTTATTCAAAATTAAAGTTTTCATTTGCTAATGCTCATACTAAACTATTATTATCTTTTTTTTCTTTGAAATTTGTTCTTGCAGTATTTGAGTAGCTGATTTGGCATACTTGTTGCTCCTATTTCACTGATACATTTGGTTCTAATCCAAGCTATTTTATCGAATCCTTTTACAAGGTATTTCTCTAACTCAATAAAGTAGTTACATGTTCTTTATTTTGATTAAAATATTTATAGTTGTTAAAGTCTATGTATCTCATTTTTGGGATTTTATTTTTGAAATACCTATCCTCCCTTCTATGCTCTAGTGATTTCTTTTTCTTTTTCTAGTTTTCGATTTATTTAATTGATTGGCAATGACGGAGCTTTAAAAATGTTTAGACGGCGAAAACTTGAACATAAAAAACACATTAATATTTACATGAAAATAAAATTTATAAAATATAACTCTTTTTAGAGTTTCTTACCGACATGAAAATAAATGATTAATTGACTTAATTAGAACTTAACTTTTTATAGTTAGAATGCTTGACATAAAATATTATAATATTTATGACTAACAATTTCATTAAAAAACTAACCAAGTATAAAATAATACCAAATTAATTACAAATAAAATAATTATTCAAATCCTTAAAGGTGATATGAAAAAATATATTTACCTAGAATTTAGTTTAGAAGATTAAAACCTAAAAAGTTATAACTTATTAAAATTCTCTATCAGTCTACACTAATAAAACGACATCAATACTTAAAGAATATTTTAATTTTTTTTGTGTAAAAAAATAAAAAAAAATCAATGAGACAAAATAGCATCAAAATCAATTACTTAATATAATGACTATGATAACATCTTTTTAATGTATTAATTACTTTACAAAAATAAATTACTTATTCCTTCTATATGTTACAACTTTGTTTACTCTTTGGTTGAATAAATTAGTTACAAATGGATAGAACTTGGATTGAAAAACCTCGAACAACAAAGGAATACAAAGATGGCATAATGGGATTCCTTGATTTGGCTTTTGCAAGAGCGGCCATTTCCGATAGAGTATGTTGTCCATGTCCACGATGCGCATTTGGAAAATAGCATAAAAGAGACACAGTTCAAGATCACTTGCTCTTAAAGCCATTTCCCAAAAACTATGTTATTTGGAATCGTCATGGTGAGATACTGTAAAACCCAGAACTTTTGAAAAGTCTTATTATGATCAAGTCTCAAATCATATAGTTATTTATAGCCTTAATTTCAGAAATTATTTTAGTAAAGGTAATTAAGGCAAGCTTTGATTTATTGGATTTGAGATAAGTTATGATTATTATCCAATTTTATAATTATTGGATTATTTTCTATATTTAAATTATAAAGTTGATAGTTACAAAATAATAAGGATTTTATATGATATGGACTAAATAATCAATATTTTAATATATTGATATTGCTATTTTGGAAAATAGAGAAATTAATTATATTATTTCAAATTATTTGATTTGGACATTTTAATGAAAATAAAGTGTGAGATTGGTGAGTAAATAGTATTTTTCTACATTATTATTGTTGGGTTAGAATTTATTTCTAATTACAATATCATCCTTATTTTTAAGTAAAATTACTAAAATGCCCTTAATCCTAATTTTTGAAAATGAATCCTAACCCTGAAAAATCCTACCCGGTTACCCGGTTCCCCTGAACCCAACACACACACACACGCCTAACTACAGCAGCAACAGCTGCTACCAGGAGAAGCAAAAGAGAGAAAAGGGCCAGGAAAAAACGGGGAACGCAGAGGGAAGCAAGGGAAGGAAGAGAGGCGCGGGCTAGCGACGGGCGGACCTTACCGTCACCGCCGAGCTGCTCGCCGCTCGCCGCCATCACGGGGAGGACCATTACCGAGCAAGGGGGAAGAAGCTACACGACAGAGGAGAGAAGAAGGGGAGCTCACGGCGTCGCCGCCATCCATGGAGCCGCGGGCTGCGCCCAGTCGCCGTCGGGGTCACCGCGTCTTCGTCCCGTTCCTGGAGCCAGCAGTTGCGCCTCTGTCACGCAAGGAGGAGCGCGACCCACCGCGCAGAGCTGCGTCGCCGTGTGCTATCGCAACGTCGCCGGTGTTGTCGCGATGAGAGAGAGCCCGCCGGACCGTCGCGGAGCTGTCCTTGCCGCCGCGCCCAGCTGCTGTTGGGAGCCTTGCCGTTGCTCATGGGGTTACGCCAGTTAACTTCTGCCGCCAGAAAATGCCCCTGCTGCCGTCGCCGAAAAACTCTGCCGGTAAGGGTTTTTGAATTCGGTCTTCATTCGTTTAAGATTCTGGGAGCTTTAACGTCTCTGTATGTGGGTTCCAGGCGCCATTGTCGGAGTCCGGTTGCCGCTGCTACTTGAGGTGGCTGCCGGGCTGCTGCCGAACCGGTTCAGAGATCGCCGCTGTTTCGGTTCAGCTGCTCCTTCTTCGTTCGGTAAGCGTTTTTTATTTGAAAGTCCTTTTCTGTTATCATACGCTGAGGTTGTGGCACTAATTGCTATACGATTGAGTTTTGGTTGTCGTATGTTGTGATTAGAGTTGTTGAGACTGTTGCGAAAGTGGCTTGGAACCGAGGTTTTGGCTGCCGGGATTTTGATTGTTGATCTCGGGTCGAGGCAGAAGGGATTATGTGACGCGTTTGGACTATGGAATTGCGTTTTGAGGTAGGGGCGCTTTCCAAAAACTATAGTTTATTATTGGAATTATTACATATGGGTACTGATGTGAGATATTGTGTACTTGGTAGCTTTATAAATGAGTTAAATCGGTTGATATTGAGTTGATTTTTGAAATGGTTTCCTTAAGGTATGCCATTGAGGCGACTGTTGGATTTAGCTTGCTTTTGAATTGATTTCTGGTTTGAGCTGTTGAAAAGGAATGAGAAACGGTTTAGTTGGGACCCAAACAGGGTGGCAAAAATCCAAGTTTTAGGGGAGGTGCTGCCGAAATTTCTATAAAATCCGAGTCTTTATTGAAATATTGTCTGGAAAATGATGAGTTAAAGACTTCTACTATTTTATTTGAATTATCGAGAAAAGGATGATTCATGCTTTCGAAATGAATTAATAAAGAGGAAATTGTGATTTAGTCTTGCTTCTTAAGAAAGGCATTGTATCTCTTTCAGGAGAAGGTTATTTAGATGAAACTTGTGTTTTAAAGCTGTTTGGATGTGAAAAGGGTTTATGCCTTTGAATTTGACTTGGGGGTTTCAATTAAAGAAGTTTCAATGACTTTGAAAGAACCTGAATGTCTATTGACAAGTTTCATTTTGAAATGTTTTGAGAAAGGTTTTAAGTACTCTTTGAATTCTGAATTCATGCAAGACTAAAACAATTTTGAACAATTGAAACGTTCTAGAATTATCATGGGGGTTGAAGTTGGTTTTTCCTAAGTAAAGGAAACGGCTTTGAAAGAAGTGAATGATTACATGACTCGGTTTGGCTTAGATCCTATTTTCTTACTCAAATCAGAAAGCCAATGTTTTAATGATTTTAAATAAATTTGGCGAAATGAGTTATGTTATTCTCCCCGAAAGACTTGGGACTCTGCCGAGAAATTTTGTTATAAAATCCCATTGTGAAATGGGTGATTTTGATTGTTCCCAAATTGAATCTTTAACTTTCCATGGTTTTGGAAGTCTTGGAAAGAGGATGCCGAGAGCGGCTTTGTTTTAAAAAGGGAACTTGCTTTGAGTAAATTTGGCTTATGAGCCTGAGATGATTTGAGAAATGAGATCTTTAAAGCCAAGGCTGAAAAGAGTTGAAATTTGATTTCAAAGTGAAATGGCTTGAGAAAAGTGATTTGAGGCTTAAATGCCGGTTTTATGAATTCGATGATGTTGAATGGTGAAAGTGCTGTTTTGTTATGGGCCGGAATGGCTGTGTATGATTATGAATAATGGCTGGTTCTGGATTGAACTGTGAGCCGGAATGGCTGTGTAAGATATTGATTTATGGCTGATTGCTGAATGAGTTATGGGCCGTATGGCTGACTATGAATTATGAACTTAAGCCGGATGGCTGAGATGGATGTTGATCCATGACTGGGACTGAATGAATATATGCTTGAGATACCTGGGTAGTAGCAACGGTTGTGGTTCGTCCCACTTGCTCCAGGTCAGCAACTGTGACGCCTGGGTAGTAGCGGTAGTAGTGGTGATTCCACTCGCTCCAGGTTGAGCTGTTAAACACCCGCCTGGGTAGTAGCCGCAGTAGTGGTTATTCCACTGGCTCTGGGTTGAGCGAATAGTAGCAATGGGGTTGTAGCTCAAACCTGCTTGCTCCGCGATGGGTGTTTCTGTCCATGGTTAGCTACCAGGACGTGTCGGGTTGGCTATATAACCGACAGATGATATCATCAGCCACTAGGGACAGGCATGCATCATATGCATCTATGTGACATTGTTTGGGTGTGCATATTATACTTGGTGTGCCTATGTGATTAATTGCTAATTGTTCTACTTGCAATAACTGTTTGTTTGTGCTTTCATCTTCCTATTTGTGTTTGCTACTGGGACTCTGTTGGACTGTGGTGATTGGTTGATGGTTGGATTGTTTGGGCCTAGGGCCGTGGTTGGAATGAGATGAACCGATGGTTGATTTCGGTTTTGTGTTTCTGGTTTGTAATAAAATATGAAAGGCTATTTTGTTTCAGCATAGATAAATCGTGTTGAAAGGCTTTTGAGTTTTTGAGAATTGAATGGTTCCTCTTTCAGAAAAGATTTCCGACTTTACTTTTATTGTAAACCGTTGTTTTTGAAAAGGAGGCATAAGACGGTTATTAATCACTGGTACGGTTTATACGTCGTAATGTCCGAGCTATCAGAGCTACGCAGCCGGGAGCGTGAGCTTTGGTAGTTAGGGTGTTACATTATGGTATCAGAGCAGTTCTTCCTGTAGAGCCTGAGGAATGGACTGACTATGCTTCAATTGCATGCTCTGAGCGTTTGTCATGTATTAGGTCTTGTCGAAAGACGAGAATTAGAGCTTTATGCACATGACAGTCTATTGATTAACGCTGTTAGTCTTGCATTGCATGATTCTTGGTATTAAGTTTGGCCGGCTTAATACTAGTGAATTATGTATATGGAAGCACTGATGGGTTATCATAGATGATATATGAGTTTCGAGTAAAGCGAATCGCGAGTTTTGGGAACGTTGGAAACTATTTCTCGAGGCTATTCAGTTGTGTGTCTTGAATTCTGTTCGAGTCGACCTGTTCCTTCATGTCCTAATTTGAAGTTCTTGTTTGTTAATCCTCTTGAAAAGTAGCTTGCGTTTTCAACTCTATTTCTCTATTCATATGCATTCTTGTTTGATCTCAATTGCATATGCTTGTTTGGAATCCTTGTTGTATCTACCTTTCTCTGTTTGAGTTCTTCTTGATTCAAGTATTCTTTGATATAGTCTTGAACTTGTCTTAATGTGCTGTGACTTTTAACTCCGGGTTCCGTGTTCATTCTTAGAGAACTTGTTGATTCAGTTTTCCTCTTATTTGACAGTGAATTACAGACAATTTTGAGATTTTTATAAAGTTGCTGTTGGATAGATGTATACTTACCTATATATGAAACTTGAGATTTCTTATACAGTTTAACAACTATTTATTTCTAATGCCTCGTCTGTACTTTTACTGGTTTACGGAATTGCACTTACTTTAAATACAATTTGACTTTCTAGTAATTTTACTATAGTTCTAATGCACGTCTTCATTTGATTATGTATTTGGGGTATTTTTCAAAATTCTGGAAAGAAAGGGCATTTCTCGCTTTTATCCGGGTTGAGTTTCATTTGATAAACTTTACTTAGTTCATTTTGATTTGAGTCTGATTTAGCATACTACATGGTTTATGCCATTGTTGTTCTTTTGAAAATGTTAGACTCATGGCTTTCTTCTTATGAACGAACTCATTCTCTCTTAAGCTTTCCATCTCCACGAATGTCATGCTTGACCTTGTTTTTAACTGATCTCTTACATCTTGTGAGCATTACTATTGATCTAGGTTTTTCCAACCTTGTGAATCTCATTCTTATTTGAGTTAGTTTGATTCATTTCAAAATAGTGCATCATTTATTCTCATTGTCTTTACAAGAGTTTTTAGTCAAAGATTTATCCTTGAGAAATTACTAATGATTGAGTTGTCTTTTTCTATGACTTTTGTATTCTTTTGGATCAATTTAAAATTTGTTTGATGTTTCATGTCTAGTGGGTCTTGTTTGGACTATTTTAATTTGAGATCCTTTCTAGTATGGCTTGACTCCTTTTTAGTACATCTTGAACTTCTTGAATGTTCTTCTGAGATGGTGATTTTAAGAACACTTTTAGAGTCTTGTTTTGAATCTTTTAAAGAAGTTTTGAATTCTCTTTGAAGAAATATTAAACGGAATTTACTTTCTGTTGCTTGATTGAGATTGAAACCATTGTTCAATTTTGATGAAGTTAATTTAAAAATCGGCATGCGCTATTTTAAATGAAGTTTTGAAAAGCTTCCTTGTTTAGTGGAAACCGGTTTGTTTGTAGCGCACCACTTATTTCCTTACCAGATTGTAAGCAAATTTTTACCTCGGAGTTTCTTTTCTAAAAAGAGTTTAACTTCCTCTTTCGTACTTGCTATAAATGTTATACATGCTTGTTTGAATATGAAATTTTGAGAATTTTGAACAAGCATTTGATTACTTCCGAGTTTTTATGAACTGCTTTTGGTTAAGTTGTGCATCTAATTATCTTTCTAAAATATTTGAGGAAATATTTTAGCTATTGGTCAAACTTGTGTGCATTTTGTTTTAGAACTCTACAAAGTCTACTTCAACATGAATTTGTATTAAAGCAAAGACACGATTATGCTTTTGTTACTCTCTTGATGGATGTTGTTACTTAACCTTCTATTTCAGACTGCGAAGTGGTTTTTCCGCAAGTTTTCGATTCTTTTATGAACAATGTATTCGAAAGTACTTTTATTTGTGCTCTTGAGTTCTGTGAGCTTTGTCTTGGGTTTGAAATATTCTCTTCTGTAAACCTTATGCTTCTTCAACTCAGCTTGAGTTGTCTCAAAATGATGCGCTGGTTTTCTTCCTATTGATCCTATTGAACTTCTTTGATCCAAGGGTTATCTTTGAAGTTGTCAATTGAATTGAGTCTAGCAAACTTCATTGTTTGAGTGTCCTTGTTATTCTGGAACTGGATACATTCTCTCAACTCTTTGAGTATTATCCTTGATATTTGACTCTCCTCTTTAAATCTTGTATCCTTCTGAGTAGACTCGAGAATTGTTTTGACATCACGTGCGACTTGTAGATGTAGTAGCGCGATGCGTTAGTTCCTTAAGGTGTGATATGTGTATACAGAAGTTGAAGCGGTAGGTGTGCAACGTATGAGTTGTGGGTGTTTTGTTCTTTTTGAATGGGTTTGCGGTTGTCAGGCTTGTGATCGAGTATGAAGATTGTAAAGTGCTTGATGGAGTTGGAAAGTTGAAGCTTTGAGGTTGATGTGCGATTAGTGTGCGGATGCTGAGCACGTCGTTTTAACTCCATCATGTTTGATAGCCTTTGATGCCTTGCCTTTCTATCACATGATTGACCCATGTTATCTTTTGCATTGAGCCTACCTTGTAACGTTTGCTTTGCAATCACTCCTACCTTTACATCCTTATGCTTATGACAATCAAAGGTTTTATACATTATTATTGTTGGGTTAGAATTTATTTCTAATTACAATATCATCCTTATTTTTAAGTAAAATTACTAAAATGCCCTTAATCCTAATTTTTGAAAATGAATCCTAACCCTGAAAAACCCTACCCGGTTACCCGGTTCCCCTGAACCCAACACACACACACGCCTAACTACAGGAGCAACAGCTGCTACCAGGAGAAGAAAAAGAGAGAAAAGGGCCAGGAGAAAACGAGGAACGCAGAGGGAAGCAGGGGAAGGAAGAGAGGCGCGGGCTAGCGCCGGCGGACCTCACCGTCACCGCCGAGCTGCTCGCCGTTCGCCGCCATCACGGGGAGGACCATTACCGAGCAAGGGGGAAGAAGCTATGCGGCAGAGGAGAGAAGAATGGGAGCTCACGGCGTCGCCTCCATCCATGGAGCCGTGGGCTGCGCCCAGTCGCCGTCGGGGTCACCGCGTCATCGTCCCGTTCCTGGAGCCAGCAGTTGCGCCTCTGTCACGCGAGGTTGGTGGAGCCGCACCCAGTCCCAGTCGCACCGCCGCCTCTGCGCCGCCACAGAACAGATCGGAGATGAAGGAGGGGACCGCGATGGGGGGAAAGAGGTTTGATGGTTTTAATCCCTTCGGAGCCTTGAGTTCTACTAATAGCATTTGGCCTGTATTCTTCATTCCATACAATCTTCTACCTTGGATGTGTATGAAACACACTTCTTTCATCTTATCAATGGTTATTCCAGGAAAGAAGTCTCTGGGAAATAAGATAGATGTGTACTTGCAGCCCCTTATAAATTAATTGAAAGATTTGTGGATTGATGGTGTGGAGACCTTTGACTCATCATCCGGAAACACATTTAGAATTCATGCAACTCTTATGGGGACAATAAGTGATTTTCTTGGGTTAGGTATGCTATCTAGTTGGAACACACACACTGGTTTAGCTTGTCCCACTTGTAACTTTGATTCTTTTCCTTGTTATCTCTGTTATAGTTCTAAATGGTGCTTCATGGGTCATAGACGTTTTTTGGGAAGAAATCATAGATTTAGAATAAATCGTGTTCGTTTTGACGAAAGCACAGAGGAGCATGGTCCACCTAAGTAGTTATCAGGTTTTGATGTAAGAACCGAGCTTAATTACCAGTTTAATTAAGTAATTAATATTGCCCAAATTAGGTTTTGAAAAAATAGAGTGAGTATTTGAGGATTTAAATATGATTTTTGGAATCAGTAGGTCTTTCTGAGTCAGAAAATAAATTTTTTGCGAAAAACCGTGAAAAACTATGAATCGGCAGTTGAACCGGTCGAACCAGTTCAAGTCTGCCTGGTGCTGCGCGAGAAAAAGTTAAAACAGTCAAAAATCTTAGAAAAATAATAGAAGTCGAAAACCGGGCGTTAATTTTAAAGGTTTGGCCCGAAGTTGGGCCAAACGGGCTAAAAACGTTAACGGGTTGGACTGGGTCCAAGTTGGGCCCAAGCCCAACATATAAAAGGTTCATTAATGAACCAATTTCAGCACAAACCACACCCAAACACTACACACTCAGCTGAGAAGAGAAGGAGAAGAGAACCCCATGAACACTATTCACTTCCATCTTCTCAAGCTCATATCTTGAGCTACGGAGCTCCGATTGCTGCACCGTTTGTGGCTACGTGTTCTTCGTGAAGAGCTCTAGAAAATTCACCTAAGAAACTGGTAAGAAAATCTTGAATCCCTCTCAGTTCTTCCCTTCAAAATTTCGAGTTTAGGGCTTTTGATTAAGTGAGGTTTTGTGATTTTTGGGTATTTAGGTTCACTCTAACTCTTGCTTAGCCTTGGATTTTAGCTACCAAAACTGTTGAACAAGGTAAGTGATGCACGAAAAACTTGTCTCGCAACAAATTTCCTTCGGCAATTGTACCGAATTTATCGTCAAGTAAAAACTCACAATAGAGTGAGGTCGAATCCCACAAGGATTGATTGATCAAGCAACTTTAATTAGAGGAATGTTCTAGTTGAGCGAATCCAGAATTTGAGTTTAGAATTACAGAAAATAAAATGGCGGGAAGGTAAATGACAGAAAAAGTAAATACTAGAATTAAAGAACTGAAAGTAAATGACTGAAGTAAATTGCAGAATTGTAAATGGGAATGGGGGAATTGCTCATAAAAGTAAGTAACAGAAAATAAAGAGAATAGGTAAGATCAGAAATGGGGAGTTCATTGGGCTCAGGAGATGTTGCATTCTCCGGATCAATTTCATTTACATCTCTTCCTCAATCAAGAGAAAAGATAGAAGAAGAATAATGATAACTAGTATTGATCCATCAAATTACAACAGAGCTCCCTAACCCAATGAAAGGGGTTTAGTTGTTCATAGCTCTAGAAAATGAAAACAAAGATGGAGAATACATAATGAAACTAGAAGTGCAGAGAAAGTAAATACAGAGAGTAATTTTATGCCCAGAGGCTCCCTATATTTTCCAACTCCCCTTTTAATTCAAAGCTACTCCTATATATACTACTCTTCTACTCTTCTAGTTGGTTCTTCAAGTCTTGGGTCTGGGCCTTTGGATCTTGAGTTTGAAGCAGTTATCTTCTTCATTGGGCTTGGCTTTACTTGCAGAGAGAAATTGTGAAGTGGGCAGAGACTTTTGCTCAGGACGTTAGTGGTGTTAACGTTTAGTGAAAATATGGGTTCGAGAACGTTAGTGACATTCAAATTTTTCACTAACGTTCCTTACCCAAGTAAGAGCCACGTTAACCTCAACGTTAGTGGCACAAACGTTGCCACTAACGTTGCCTCTTTGTCTTTTGTGCACGTTATTGAGACTCAACTTTCCCAATAACGTTGAGAAGCCTCCCCCTTCCCTACGTTAGAGTCCACATTAACTTAGTTAATGTGGCTCTTTTAACGTAGGCTTGCCAACCTTCGAGAACGTTAGTGACACTTAACATTGTCACTAACGTTCCAATGTGCCCCTTAGCTCCCACGTTAGAGTCCACGTTAACTAGGTTAACGTGGCCTATACTAGCCATCTCCAACGTTAGTGACAAAGTTGAGTGTCACTAACGTTGGTTCAACATTCCCTTATCCACGTTAGCTTCCACGTTAACTAAGTTAACGTGGGAGTTAACGTGGCTCATGGTGGCATGTGTGGGCTCCTTCCAACGTTAGTGACAATGTTGGGTGTCACTAACGTTGGTGTCACCTCTCTTCTTTAACGTGGAAGTTAACGTGGCTCATTGGGGCTTGTATGGGTTCCTTCCAACGTTAGTGACAATGTTTAGTGTCACTAACGTTGTCGACCACCTTGTTTCCTCACATTAGCTTCCACGTTAACTAGGTTAACGTGGCCTAGTGTGACTTGGCCAATGTTAGTGATAATGTTGAATATCACTAACGTTGGCTTCCCCCCTTTCTTCTTAGGTTAACGTTAGTGTAACTAACGTAGCCACTAATGTGGTTTTTCTTTGCTTCCTTTGTCCTGAAATCAAGCAATAAAGTGCATCAAAGTTCTAGTCCAAGTCATGGGAAATGCAACATCCAATTTGTCCTTAAATTCATGCAAAATCCTCATGAAATCATGTAAAGTGCACAATGTATGCTTGAATCAAGATGTAAGTGAATATCTACCCAAAACTAGCTTATTTCCTAAGGAAATGCATGAAACTATCCTAAAAACAGTAAAGAAAAGGTCAGTGAAACTGGCCAAAATTCCCTGACATCAGTAAGAGGCATTGAACTCTTGTGAAATTTCAATTTTGATGAGCCCTAGGTTGAATTATTGTGAATTATGTGTGTTATAGCTTGAAGTTGTGAGTTTGGAGCTTGTTGGTGCCTGTTGAAGTTATATTGGAGGCTTGCTTGTGGTTGGAAGCCTAGTTTGTGCTCAAATTTGGGTTGAGAGCATATTGGGAATCGGCCAAGGTATGGTTTTGGTTTCCTCTATGTAGTATATAATATTCATGGACACTTAGGCTAGTGACCTATAGGATAGGTTTGAATTATAATGGTTGATGAGTTGTTGAATATTGATATATGATGATTTATTATGGATTGATGATGATATGATGATGATGATTGATTTTGTGAATTGAAAAGTGAATGGTGATAATATGTGTGATGTTGGGATTGATGAAATGGTAATGTGGTTGCAAAATATGAAAGATGATTGATTAAAAGATGATATATGTGATATTGAGGTTCAGAATAATATGTGAAGGAAAATATGGTAAGTTGGTGTAATATGACACAAAGGGTAAATTCTGATGAGAAATGGAGTTTAGAATGGGTTGGTATGGTTTTGGTTGTGTTTTACAAGGAATTGGGGATTTTGGCAAAAGTTGGTTTTGGGTGAACTTTGTCTGACCATAACTCATGCCTCAGTTTTCAAAATTGATTAAAATTTGTTTGGAATTAAAGCTTATTAAAAATCCTTCGAATCAATATAAAGTTTGTAAAATTTGGAATTTTGTAGAGGAAGTTATGATCAATCGAAGTTTGGTGTTAAAATATGAAATTCTGCAAAGTTGCAGAATTTTATGATTTCTAGTATGTGTGCACGCACACCTCTGCAAAAATTTTAGCCTATGCGCATGCACAGACCTGTGCGTATGCACACGCAGAGGCAGGCAATCTGTTTACAGCGCTAACATAGCTTGTGCGCGCACATACCCAATGAGGAATTGCAACCTGTGCATACGCACAGCCCTGTGCGCACGAACACATTGGGAAGGTCAGTCTATTGAGGGCACTGGCACAGGTTGTGCGATCGAACAGATATTGTGAATTTTGGCACCTGTGCGTACACACACCTCTATGCGTACGCACACGTTTTAAAACTTCTCCAGGGCGTGCACACACATCCTGTTTCTCAAATTTAACTTTGTTTTGAACTATTCTATCTTCCCAAAGAGATTGTGAGCTTCTATGACACCATTTTGAGACTTTTGGGCTTAATTTTGGACATGAGAACATGGGAAATAACCTAAGGGTTTTAGTTGATGATTATTATGAAAAATTAGGAAACAGAGGTTTAGGTTCCGGGTGTACTGAGGATGTGTTTGACGGTATGTGAAGAATGATTGATATATGAGATGAGAACTAATGATTCGAGGACTCGGAAATGAAAATGTGAATTGACAGTAGTCATGATGAGTCGAGGACTCGGAAATGGAAAAGTGAATTGACAGTAGTTGTGATGAGTCAAGGACTCAGAAATGGAAATGTTGATGTGACAGTGGTTGAGATGAGTTGAGGACTCAAATGTGCAACGATGAATCATTGTTGTATTGAAAATGTTTTATGCAAAACCACTGAACTATTGTTTTAAATTGAGATTATGAGACGCTATGCACCCGGCAGGGACGGCGGTTGGATCCTGCCCATTGAGGTAGCAGCGGCAGCGTAAGGGCAGTGGTTTGTCCCGCTTGAATTGAGATGTGAGGTCTATGGCAAGAGTATCCCGCTCGCATCCCTTCGAATCAATAGAGCGTGCAGGCGCAAAACCCTGGGCAGTGATCCGAGCACTATATCTCGAGGGTTCCCAATGATGATTCCGAAGGGCGACATCTCCATGGAGATGTGGCGGGTTGGCAGTTGAACCGACAATGTGATATCACAGCCAATAGGACAGGTGATGTATGGAACACGATCCAACACAAAACTCACCGGCAAGTGTACCGGGTCGCATCAAGTAATAATAACTCATGTGAATGAGGTCGATCCCACAGGGATTGAAGGATTGAGCAATTTTAGTTTAGTTGTTGATTTAGTCAAGCGAACAAGAGTTGATTTGAGTGATTTGTAATTGACAGAAACTAAATTGCATGAATTGTAAAGGGAGAGGGAAGAATTGCAGTAAACTAAAGAGTAAAGAAAGTAAAGAAGCTGAATCTTAAAGTGCAAGTAATGTAAATTGCAGAAACTTGAATTGCAAGAAATGTAAATGACTGAAGCTTAAAGTGCAAGAAATGTAAATTGCTTGAATTATAAAAGGAATTGGGAATTGGGATTGCAGAAATTTAAATAAAGAAAAGTAAATTGCAGTGGACAGAAGAGTAAACAATGAATTGAATTGAGATAGATCTCTAACAAGAAGGTAAATTAGCTTGAAGAAGCATTCAACAAAAGAATTAAAAGGAAAATCCAGATCTCAGGGGTCAAGAGACTAGAAAACTAAGTCTAGATCTCACTACCTTCCTTGATCCAATTCTGAAAGCAATTGCAAACAAATTAAAATTCAAAATAGTAGAGAAACTTGAATTCAAATCACTAAATCTGAATTATGCAGAGAAAGAAACAAAGAGATCTCAAGGTGAGATTGAGATAGAATTTCCTCAATTCTCCACACCCAAGACTCAAACAAGCTTTGCAGAAAAGAAAATAGAAAACCCAGAGGAGAAGAAAACTCAATTCCCCTCCCAATTCTCCAAGATCCGAATAAAAGCTCTCCAAATTACAATTCAAAATTCTAACAGAAGTGAAAAATACAAAAGTAAAGTTCCAAGTTCCAAAAAGTTCTGTCTAAATCAAACTAACTTCTATTTATACACTTTCTTCTATTGATTATTAAGCCTTGAATTTGGGCCTTGGCCTTGATGGAATTGAATTGAAGATAGCCTCAGTTGATTGCTCTTGGACTTGAGAAGAAATCCATTTGCAATTTGGACATTGGAGTATTCAAGTTTGAGTCAACGTTTGAGGCAAACGTTGACTCAAACGTTGGCGTGTTGGCGTTATGCAGAACGGTGTCTTTTCTGTCACTCACGTTTGAGTTCATGTTTGAGGTCAAACGTGAGCTCAAACATGCTCCCTCCAAGGCCATTTTGCAGCCAACGTTTGACCTCAAGTTTGAGGCAAACGTTGGCACAAACATTAAGTCCCCCTGGTGTAGTTTTCAGCCAATGTTTGACCTCAAGTTTGAGGCAAACATTGGCGCAAACGTTAAGTCCTCCCCTGATGTATTTGTGAGCCAACGTTTGACCTCAAGTTTGAGGCAAACATTGGCGTAAACGTTGCTTCCTCCAGGGTTAGTTTTTGAGCTAACGTTTGACCTCAAGTTTGAGGCAAACATTGGCACAAACTTTGGCTTCTCCAGGGCTTGTTTTTAAGCCAACGTTTGACCTCAAGTTTGAGGCAAACGTTGGCGTAAACTTTGGCTTCTCCAGGGTTCTTCTTAAGCCAACGTTTGACCTCAAGTTTGAGGCAAACGTTGGCACAAACGTGGGCTCTTTCCAAAGTGGCTTTGCTGCCTTCATTTCAATTGCTGCCATCCCCTTTCTTCAACCTTCCTCCAAGCCTTTTGGTCACCTGTCATCAATCAACAAATGCATCAAAGTTATGCTAAAATCATGAGACTTCTTATCATCCTTGACATATAAGCAATTATAGTACAAAACCTCATAAAAATGCATCAATTTACTCATGGTTGATTGAATCCAAATACACATGAATTTCTACCCAAATGGCTTACTTGTAATTCAAGAAAGTGTATAAAATCTATTAAAAACAAAGGAAAAAGGCTAGTAAAACTAGGCTAAGATGCCTTGGCATCACAACACCAAACTTAAATCTTGCTTGTCCCCAAGCAAGCATCAAACATAAGAGAAAATGACATGAAACAGAGAAGTGTGCATATCCTTATTCAGCATATAGTTGAATTCAGTCCATGGGATTTTTATGCAGACAATGGTGGTTCATGTATTGCTTGCTATTACATAAGAGATGTTTCCTTAAAGGTTCACTAAGTTTGCTGCTATAAAGCTTTACTTTTGCTTGTTCCCTTGCTAACTTTTCCTTCTTTGTTTTGCTCAGAGAGCTTATTATTCTTGGAAGGCTTGGTGGCAAATATTACAGCAGCCTTTGGCTTTATTTTGCTCAACATTTCTTCACCACAGACACATGGCTTACCCTTTTCTTCCTAGGATCATTGATGCCCAGCATCTCTTTGGATAACTAAGTGTTATGTAGCTAGGTTGCTCTTTATTGTGGACTTTCAGTTGGCAATCCCAAATCAGTTGATCTAAGTGGCCAAGTTTTGAAATACTCCTCAGAACTTACTTGTCCAAGCATATCCTAGTACAAAAACACCACAGGCATGTGTCCTAGGGTCCAAGCTATTGGTGCCTAGCCTTATTGTTTATTTTCTTTGCCACTCTTGGCTTTTTCTCTTTCTTTTTCTTTCTGTTTTATTTCATTTTCAAGGGGTTTTTAATGATACAAGCCTTTATAATAGCAAACTAGTTCATTCTTCAAAGAACATATCATTATGCAGCATTTATTTCATGAGCCATGCATTAAATCAACAAATACCACCACTAACTTTCATTCTAACTTGTGCAACATTGGATATTTACTTCCTAATTCAAACATTTCTCTTTTATTGAATTAAAAAGGCATAGGAGACAAAGCATGCATTCAATTAAGTGAAAGTGAATAAACACAAGAACACACTTAGGCTAGCCTACTTATTGCAAAGTTAAACAGACAGGATGTAAAAACTATTAAAATAAAAAGACTATCAACTAAACAAGCATGCTCTTTCTTTATTGAATGTGATAAGCAAAGAGCAATTCCACCTTTCGTTTGTCTTTCTTTTTCTTCTCACTTGCTTGTTTGCTGGTTTCTCCCTTGCCCCTGCCTGTTAGCTTTTGCCAGAATCTAACTTTCTTCATTGTCTCTTTTACTCTGTCTTCAAGGAATAATGCTTTTTCTAGTTCTCTTTCATTCCTCCCCTTGAAGTATTCATCATAAGTAGGAAATGCTGGTTCCATATTGTGTAGATGATCCGCAATGTAGCTCAACTTTATTTGGCCATTTATGTTATAGTCAGCTTGAACTCCATACCTTGCATCCTGAAGGGTTGTGAATTATTTGAAAGCTCTCATGTTCTCAGCTTGCAGTTGGGTCAACTGGTCAAATGATTCATGAAATTGGAAAGCTTGTTCCTATTGCATCACTAAGGATCGTGACTCATAATCCCTTTGTTGACTTATCATCCTCAACTGAAGCTCCTCTTGTCTTTGTTGAGACCTTGTGTACTGTGAATGGAATTCTTCCTGCTTCTCTTGAATCCCCATGCATTGTTGTGACAACCTCTCAATTGCCTCTTGCATCTGAACCATGTCCATGTTGTTCTGTGGTTGGAATTGTTGCTGTTCTTCTTGTTCTCCTTGTGGTTCTTCTTGTGGTTCTTCTCTTCTTCTCCCTTTTTGTAGCCTTCGACTCTGTTGTGCCTCTGTGACAATCATCATCCTCTCGAAGGTTACAGGTATGCCTGGATTCAACGATGTTGGATTTGCATCCTCCATTGGTACTTTAGCCTTCCTGCATAGCCGCATAATGGTACTTGGGTAGTGTAGCCAAGCTTTAGCTGAACTCTTCTCGGCAATCCTTTGAATATCACTTGCAATCAGCTCGTGAACCTTCACTTCTCCTCCCATTATTATACAGTATAACATGATAGCTCTTTTTTTTGTGACCTCTGAAGTGTTCACTGTGCCTAAGATCGATCTCTTTATTAGTTCATACCACCCTTTTGCTTCAGGAGTGAGATCTCCCCTTCTCAAGTATTTGTACTTGTTGTCAGCATCTCCTACCCACTCCGTGTTCACCACACAGATTTCACTAGCAATTTTGTAATGACCCAATTCCCAGTATGCGATGGTCATACAAGAAGCTAAGTGTGACTAACTTGTCCTTCCTAACTATTATCTATTATTTAATATATGAGCATGTGCCTTGTTAGAACGTTGCCAATTTTATGAGTAATTTTTTTTTTATTTGCTGCAGATGATAATGTAAAAATAAACAAGCATACATTGAGAGCAATAAAAGCAAGCATAGAGAAATATAGAAATATAGCAGATAATATACGTCATGTACAATATAACAAAACATGTAGCTTTTACACAAGATCAAGTCAGTTTACATCCTCGTCAACCTACGTAGCTAATATATACATGACACTCCCAGGGCCTGGCCTATACAAAAAGCCGCTAAACTGGCGCCTAGGATAGCCTAACCACTATATAGCTCCTAGCTCTCGGGTGTACTAACACAAGTGAGAGACTAACTAATAGATAATGTCAGACTAGAGTGTCATCAAAAGAATACCCCTACGGCTGTCAAACTATATCTACATGTGGCCGTTCAAAAGATCGTCGTGAGGCTCACCCATCTCCTCATTCTGCTCTATCTCTATCTCAGGGATCCTCCTCCTCCTCATCGTTTGCGGCTACAGCTATACGCTAAGATCCACCAGAAATACTGCTGTCACTATGTACAAAATCATTCGCGAGCACAGGTCCGTTCGCGTATATCGGAGCTACCCCGTCATCCGGTAGTGCCGACTCAGTAGGTTGTGGAAAGTCTAAGAATAGCTCAGGGGGAAGGTCCCACTCTGGTAGAATCACATGTACGTACTCTCCAGCTATCTCGGGCTCATTAGGAATGATAGGCTCAGGTGCCACCTCATTCAAGGGTTGAGCTGGTATAGAGTGTCCATGATCATCGGGAAAAGGATGTCCAGGTGCATCAGGGTGTAACCAGGATAAGGGAAAGTCGTAGGGATCATTAGGATCAAAAAGCGGACTACACAAAGGATGTTGGAAGGGACGGTTTTGTAACATATAACGTCTCATACGAAGCTCCGCACTCAGAATGTAGTAACCATAGTACACTGGATCCTCGTAAATGTATAGGTCATCGACTTCATAGAATATCACGCCCGATTCCATCTGAAGGGGAGGAAGGGAGAGAAGGGGGTAAGAACTGGGGAGTTCTTAGTAGGGCCGGGGTTATTAGTTACGTTCATTTACACGGTGTCGATGAGTAGACGAATAACAGAATATAGCGAAGCAGTAAACAGAAGATAAAGATAGAAAGAGAAAGTAGAGACAACAGAAAGCATAACACAAACAAAAGAATACAAGAAAATGTAACACAGAAATAGCATACAAGCAAACAAACATAAGGAAATAGATCACACATAGAAAGGAATGCAACAAAGAATGATGCGCAGACAAAATGATGCATGTCTAGCCCTAGCGCAGGCCATGAGCTCAAGTGTCGGTTGGCTACCCGCAATCCTGACATTTATCCGGTTACGAGTAATCCCGATTTCCCAGATACGATTTTCCGTTCCTAAAGGATAGTAATATCCGCTCATTCGAGACGGCCTCTGCTTAAGGCATGAAACTCTACTCTGCTCTGGGGAATCAGAAAATGGTTGTAGGTAACTTAGTATCCCTACAGAAACTCTGGGTTGCATCAAGCAACTAATATGTGTTAAATATAGCTCTGGGTTGCGTCAAGCAACTAATATATATATAAATATAGCTCTGGGTTGCTTCAAGCAACTAGTATATATATAAATATAGCTCTAGGTTGCATTAAACAACTAATATGTATTAAATATAGCTCTGGGTTGCGTCAAGCAACTAATATATATATAAATATAGCTCTGGGTTGCATCAACCAACTAATATATATATATAAATATCTCTTTATTATATTACTCTTCTCTTTATATCTCTTTACTCTGTTCTGGTTTCTCTTTTCGCTGTATCTCTTTACTCTGCTCTGGTTACTCTGTTCTCTGTATCTCTTTACTTTTCTCTGATTACTCTTTCTTCTGTATCTATATCACTCTTTTTCTCTTTATCTCTTTACTTTACTCTGGTTACTCTGTGCTCTATGTTTCTTTACTCTACTCTGATTTTTCTGCTTAACGTATGTATTTAAAGCTTATGTAAATTTCGTATGAATAGCTAGCCTGCCCTAGATATAAGTTCATTAAGTCTATACTGAAACAATTTAACTTTTCATATAATACCTAACCCTAGTCGCAACTCAAGTACTAACTAAGTTGTCCTAGTTCGTTCACTAGTCTCTGTCTGTTTTTCTGTCGTTAAAACTTTACAGACTTTTTCTTTGATTTTTATCTCTTCTTTCTTTTTATCTTTCTAAAGCTTTTACAGAAAACTGTCTTTTTCGCATTATTTTATTATTTTTACTAAAATATTAATTTTAATTAAATATTATTATTTAATATTTTATTATTATTTATTATTTTATTACTAAATTTTCTAAAATTACCTTGCCTTTACCTTTTAACCTTTAAAATTAACTTTTTACCCTGGTAACTTTTAATATTTCTACTTTAACTACCCTAACTTTCAGAAATTACAAAATAACCCCTCAAACACCAAAATAATTACTTCCTTGCCCTTTCTAAGATCTAAAAGGTGTTCTTCAATGTTCTTCACCACACTCAAAGTAATCTTCATGTTCTTCGGAAATTCATCTGATTCTTTCTCTGTTTTTACCCGTTTTTTAGTCTTTTCAGTAACCGATTTTTACCATAATTCATAATAAATTAGCAGCCACTAAAACCAATCTTTTCTACATGATTTCAACACAAATTGAACCCCAATTTAGGCTCTAGGGTATGTTTTTCCAGCAGCCATAAAGAACATAATTTCAAAGTTGAATATCATCAAATTTCATCAAATTTTCACCAAAATTTCAACAAGAATCACTCATATAAATCATCAATTTTAAGCACAGCCAAACCATATCATAATCACACAACTCAAACACAATCAATCAAGATTAAATTCGTCAAACCCTACCTTGATTTGCTACTCCAAATCCAGTTACTCTTTAAAGTGTTCTTAAAGCACTTTTTCCTCCTAAAACACATCAAGAACAACTTTAAAACTCTAAACCATCAACTAAACAAACTTCAGCAGCATCTAAAAAGGTTATCCTCACCTTAAACGTGCAGGAAATCAAAGATCTTTGGCCCACAAGTCAAGCTAAGCAAGAGATCTAAGGAAGAACATCAAGAAAACACTTGTTTAAGCATGTTTCCTTGAAAACCGAATTGAAGAGGGAGGGAGACAGCCATCTCACCTTATTTCCATCCTTGATAAGTTATATGGTTATGTAGAGGAAGAAGAGAGAATCATTTTGGTGAAATTGGAATTTTGATTTGAGTTTTAGTTCAGAATAAATCAAGCTTTGAAGATTAAGTGTTCATGAAAGTTTCTCTCTTTTCTCTCTTGTTATTTTCGGCCAAAATGATGAAATGAGACAGCCTTGGAGGTCTTGGGGGTGTAAGGTGAGTTGTGATTGGTTGGCTTCGAGGTGGATTAAAATAATATTAAAATATCTCAGGTGTATAACTACTAAAACTAGATGTATCGGAACACTCGTAAAAACATCTCTAAAAATTATTTTCTGAGCTACTAGTATAAATGACACTAGTAACATATTTATTATGAGAATATAACATGTATGATGAGGCTGATAAACCACTATTTTATGGTTTATCTTGTGCTAAATTGAGTGATTTTTTTCCATTATTCTCACGCTTATTCATAGAAATCGCATATTTTACATTTTCCTTCCGAATTTTGTGCTATGATTGAAAACATGCTTCTTTGGTCTTTAAATTGCTAATATTAATCATCTCTTATTACCACTCGATGCCTTGATATGTGTGTTAAGTACTTTCAGAGATTACAGGGCAGGAATGGCTTGGAGGATGGAAAGGAAGCATGCAAAAGTGGAAGGAATACAAGAAGTTGAAGGAACTGCAAAGCTGTCCAGCCTAACCTCTTCGCACTCAAACAGTCATAACTTGAGCTACAGAGGTCCAAACGATACGGTTTTAGTTGCGTTGGAAAGCTAACGTCCGGGGCTTCGATTTGATATATAATACTTTATAGTTTCTCTGACGCTAGGTTATGCGAACGCGTGCTCCACGCGGACGCGTCGCAGTGACGAAAATCAGCGTGGCAGATTTCTTTTCCAACGATTTCTGGGCTGTTTTTGAGCCAGTTTTCAGCACATAAAACACAGATTAGATGCTATAAAGTGAAAGAATCCATTCATTCATAATCATCAGCTCATAATTCATAATTTTTAGTTTTAGATGTAGTTTTTAGAGAGAGAGGTTCTATCCTCTCTCTTAGGATTAGGATTAGGATTTCTCTTAGTTTTAGGATTTAGGATTATTTTTTCTTCATCACAGGTTCAATGTTCCTTTAATTTATTTTCTAATTTTATTTTATTACTTTAATTGTTATTTATCTTTTCAATTTAGCTTATAAACCTTTCCATGTTAGATTTGAATTTATGTTTAAACGTAGTTTGATGTGTTTCTGATTTATGATTGCTTTATTTAGCTTTTTATATTCTTGGCTTTAATTGATTAACTGGTGGCTCTTGAGTTATCAACTTATCGTGATTGTTAATTAATTTATCTAATTGACTGGAATTCCACTAACTCTAGTCTTTCTTTAGGAGTTGGCTAGGACTTGGGAATCTAACTAATTAGTCCACTTGACTTTCCCTTGCTTTCGTAAAGGTTAACTAAGTAGGGTTAAACTCAATTCTCATAAGAGTAACTAGGATAGGACTTCCAAATTTTCATACCTTGCCAAGAGTTTCTTTTACAGTTATTTATTTATTTTACTTGTCATTTAAATTACTTGTTCCTTAATTTCAAAACCCCCAATCTATAAAACTCATAACCAATAATAAGAACATACTTCCCTGCAATTCCTTGAGAAGACGACCCGAGGTTTAAATACTTCAGTTATCAATTTATTTAGGGGTTTGTTACTTGTGACAACCAAACGTTTATATGAAAGGACTTTTGTTGGTTTAGGAACTATACTTGCAACGAGGATTTATCTGCGAATTTCTAGACCACGCAAAAGTTCTCTCTTCAAAATGGCGCTGTTGCCAGGGAATTGCAAACGTGTGCCTTATTATTGGTTAATGTAAATATTTTCTTTTGCTTGTTTATTTATTTTTATTTTTGTTTTTATTTTTGCTTTTTCATAAATTAAGAGGTTATTGGTTTTTTATTTAGTTATTAAAAAATTTTCAAAAAATTTGTTCTTCGTGTTCATCTTGACCTTCAAGTTGTTCTCTTCGTTTTGATCTAAAAATTTTAAGTTTGGTGTCATTTTATTGTTTTTCTCTTTCCTCATTTAATTCAAAAATATCTTTTCTCTTTATTTTAATTGAATTTTCAAATTTGTAAAAAAAAATTTTAAAAATTCAGATTTTTATTTTAAAATTTGTATCTTATCTTATCTTAGTTTTAAAATTCAAAATTCAAATCTTTTTCAAAAATCATATCTTTTTCAAAACCTTATCTTATCTTATTTCAAAATTAAATTTCAAAATTCAATATTTAAATTCCAAAATTCAAATTTTAAAATTTAAATTTAAAATTTTAAAAATCAAACCTTTTCAAAATTTAATTCTTTTTCAAAACTTTTTCTTATATTGTTGATTTTTACAAAAATTCGAATTTCAAAATTTAAAATTCAAATTTCAAATTTCAAATTTCAACTTCAAAATTCAAATTTTAAAATTTAAAATTCAAAATTCAAATTTCAAAATTTAATTTTCAAATTCAAAATTTAAATTTCAATAACCTTTTAATTTAAATTTTTTTTTATTTTTATTTTTAATTTTTATTTGCTATTATGAGTTCTCACCCCATCGCTTTAAGTTTAGTTCCAATGTTGTTGTAAGGAATGGAAACTATAATGAAAATAGGCATCAAGGTTGGAAGAATCAAAGATGGGAGGAGACACAAGGATTTGATCAACCCTCTTGGCAACAACCCCATCCAATGCACTATAACCAACAACCATTCTGTGATGCATACCAAAATGATGACTATGGTGGACCCCCTTGTAGTTACCAACAAGTCCCGCCATATGCTTATGAACCATCTTCTCAACACAACTCTTGACCACCATACTCACAAGCCCCTTACCACCAAACACCACCATATGACCCTAATCCTTATCCACCACACCAACCACCATATGAACCACACCCAGAACCACTACCTCAATATTCACCATCTCCATATCCTTATCAAGAAGAACTACCTCTGTATTATGAGCCATCTCTCCCAACCAATGAACCCTCATATCCACCTCAATCTCCAATGGATGACAACCTTCGTGTTCTTCTTCAAGGGCAAGTGAAGATGCAAAGGGCTGTAGTGGAACTCGCGACTGCCTTAACCGAGTTAGTAAATAAATTAGCTTCACAACATCTGAGCACTCAAAGTACTCCCATGGCTACATGTGGAGAATCAAAAGAAGAGCGTAGCATAAAGGAGACACTAGAAACTTCGGTGGAGAATGAGGAACATGGCTTTGTATTGGAACAAGTGGAGAAAGCCATAATAGTTGCAGAGGAAGAAGTGGTTGCAGACTTAGGAGATGCAGAACCTCCATGGGAAAGTCCAGTCATAGAAACTCCTTCAAAGACGTTTGAAATTGATGTTGAGGAGGGTGTACAACCTCCAAGGCATATCATGGCTAAAGACTTTGAGGAGGTTGATCAAGAGATGAAGATTAAAGAAGAAGCTTACAATGAGGTGGAAGTTGTCCAAGAAGAGCACAAGGGAGTGGAGCTTAAAATCACCTTGCCAAAGTTACTGGAGACCTCTCCCCAAGGGCCATTACCACCCAATACAACATTCAAGTGGGTAAAATTCATATCTCTTAACTTTCTCATTCCACTTGAATATGGTTTACTTGAGACAGATGGTCAACTTAGAGCTCTTTATGGCTTTAAGAGCAAGAGGGAGATGGTTAGTGGTTGGCAACACAATCCTAGGTTCCTTGTGGTTGGAAGCTCGAAATCTAAATGCAAAGGTTGGTGTAAAGCTCAACTGAATGGGTCTAGGAAGTTGTTTGGCCACTTTAGTGAGAATTCATATTGCTTGCTACCCAGATGGAATCATGATGATCAACAAGAAGACGAGTGCAAAAGCAAGGTTTGGGACCCCGTAATTCAGTCTAGAAATCAACACTCTTGGGGCCTTGTCACTTGCTTTAACTTGCTTGAAGGCTTTATGCGCCTAGTTTGGGACCCCGGAGGCTACTGGAAGTACAAACATTGGTGGAGATTCCTGGATGAGTTCAAGCTCAAGCCACCATAACAGGGAGCTCATCAAGTGTCCAACTTAAAGACTTTAACTAAAAGTGCCAGGTGGGAGACAACCCACCATGGTATGATCGTTCCCTTTTTCAACTATAATTTTCTTTAGTTTTGTTTGTTTTTTAATTTTATTTTATTTCATTGAACCTGGAATTATTCATAACATCTGCATACTGCATTCTACATTTTGCATTAAAAAAAAATCGCACGCGACGCGACAGCGTCGCCGACGCGTCCGCATCACCAGTGCGTTGGGAAGAAAATAAGATTGAACAGAGAGTCACGCGAAAGTGTGGCTGGAGGCGTGCCTTTGGCACAAATTGATCCACGCGACCGCGTGCAGCACGCGTCCGCGTCATGTGCAAAATAGCCTCCCACGCGTCCACGTCACCCACGCGAACACGTGGCTCTGTGGAATCGACGTAAATGGGTGTATGGCAGTAAGTTGGGCTGGAATGAGGCTGAACCCATGCTGGAAGCACAAGCCCACTCACACAAACGCGTGCCCCACGCGTCCGCGTCGTTTTTCAAAAATGGCCATCCACGCGATCGCGTCAACCACACGACCGCGTCACCCAAAAATTTGGCAAAAAGAGTTTCGAACAGAGAGTTGCGCGAACGCGAGGCTGCACTCGCGCCAATCGCACAAATCAAGCCACACGATCGCGTGACCCACGCGTCCGCGTCACCTGAACTTATCACACACCACGCGACCGCGTCACTCACGCGTCCGCGTCACACGTGTCGCACAACTTATCCAAATTAGCGCCAATTATCTTATCTTTTCTTTTCTAATCCTAATCTCTTCTATCTTTTCTTTTTCTTTCTTCTTTCTTTCTCACTTTATTTCTTTCACTTCTCTTTCTTTTTCACCTTCATTCTATTTTAATTAATTTATTTGCATATTTCATTCATTGCATTTTAATTTTGTGCATATTTTTCTTTTCTTTTCTAAATTTATTATTTTACCATTGGTGTCACTTGTTCATATTCAACAGTTGTGTCTTTTCTGGTATTATTTTAGGTGCTCAGTGACTTGTTTTACACTGTTGGATAACATTATTTAAGTCAATGCTAATATTTTATGATATTTGTATTAATTTTGCATTGACATGAATTTATATTATCTCTCCTTATCCACTCTCCTACCCTTTGTTGCAAATTTTGCACCACTGGTATGCCATGTGCTTCTATTGTTTTCTCACATACATGTTGAAGCTTCCATGTAAATGAGACCCTTATCATTTAGCATTAACCCAACCATACTTCATTTATCTTCTTATCTTTATTACTGGGTTACCTTTCTTCCCTTTTTCTTTCAGGATGGCCACCCGGAAGGGAAGCGAAAGACGTTTACATGGGGAGACAGACAAGTCCATCTGCAAAATCTTCGGAAAAAAGCGCCAGTTGGAACAGCTCGTCCACCTGCACATCTCAGCATGCACCGAGGACGGTGCAATCTTTAAGTATGGGAGGTCGATACCGATCTCCGTGGGTTAGTACCTTCCTATCTCAACACCAATGTTTAAATTTTCTTTGTTGCATTTGCATGTTTGTTTGATTTTGTGCATATTTTATAGTTTGGTTGAAGTAATATTTTCTTTTTCAAGAAACTTTTTATAGCATTTCACTAATTTAAATCAAACTTTTTTAAAAACTTGTTTGAAGAAATTTTATTTTGGAACATGGTTTTAGAGCTCGAACACACAAAACCAGTGAGATTTTGAGCCTATTTGATTGGTTGCATTTTATCAACCAATATTTTATTTTGGTGTGTGTTGTTCTCTCCAAAATTGTGATCTTTGTCTTGCTTAATTCTATATTTCCATGGTCTGATGTATGCATGCACTTATATGATTGAGGCCTTTGTTTCACTAAGCTTACATACCCATATGGCCTTAACCCTTCATTATCCCTTACAAACCAATTTGAGCCTATTTTACCCCTTTTATTCTTTACTTTAGCACATCATTAACTCTAAGCGGAAAACAATAATGTCCTTAATTAGTGAAATATAGTTCATATTTATTCTTGGGGATTTATTTACTTTTGACCAAGTAGGTAGAAACATTTTGCATTTAGTTGCATTTCATACACTCTACCATTCCTCTTCCCTTTATAGCTTCCCTTGAGCTTAGCATGAGGACATGCTAATATTTAAGTGTGGGGAGGTTGATAAACCACTATTTTATGGTTTATCTTGTGCTAAATTGAGTGTTTTTTTTTCTATTATTCTCACGCTTATTCATAGAAATTGCATGTTTTACATTTTCCTTCCGAATTTTGTGCTATGATTGAAAACATGCTTCTTTGGTCTTTAAATTGCTAATATTAATCATCTCTTATTATCATTCGATGCCTTGATATGTGTGTTAAGTGCTTTCAGAGATTACAGGGCAGGAATGGCTTGGAGGATGGAAAGAAAGCATTCAAAAGTGGAAGGAATACAAGAAGTTGAAGGAACTGCAAAGCTGTCCAGCCTGACCTCTTCACACTCAAACGGTCATAACTTGAGCTATAGAGATCCAAACGATGCGGTTCCAGTCGCGTTGGAAAGCTAACGTTTAGGGCTTCGATTTGATATAATATGCCATAGTTTTCCTAATGCTAGATGACGTGAACTCGTGCTCCACACGGACGCGTCGCAGTGACGAAAATCAGCGTGGCAGATTTCTTCTCCAGCGATTTCTGGACAATTTACAAATCAAGGGAGTGCATGCAAAGTTGAATGAGGACAAAGTTTTGCCTCTTCATGAAGTGCATCTCTTTGGTCATCAAAGCACTTCTCCAGGGTTGTATAGATTCTCCCTTCAAGCCATGTGATCCACTTTTGTCCTTATGCTAGCTTGCCTTTCTTTGTCTTGTCCCCTCCATTGAATAGTTCTCTGACTACCTAATAATCACAACAAACAAGCATTATCAAATTGCAACAAGAGAACCTTTCATATCTAAAACTATAGATTGACTATCATTCCTTATGCTTATTTAACCGTGACTTCCTTTTGTACATTTTTGGAGGACACCAAACTTAATGTTTGGTTGTATAGTCAAAAATGCAATATGTACCAAATCAGGCTGAATGATTGATTACACAGCCCAAGGAACATATGTCATGGTGTGCTTGTGGGCACACCAAAATTAGAATTCGATCATATGCCCTCTAATGCCATGAACAGTTGCCAATTTTGTCTAGAAAGAATTGAATTTAAGTTAGTGCAACAATTATTATTCATATTGAATTATTAAAGACAAGAAAATTAAATCATGGGTTGCCTCCCATGGAGCGCTCGTTTATTGTCACTAGCTTGACATTGGGCCTTCATTAGGATGGTTGATAACTGTAGTGTCTCAGCTTGTCCCCCCTCACTGTGAGCTTCCTTTTTGTTCCTTGGTGCTCAATTTCAGCATGCTCAAGTGAGAGTATTTTGCAAACTGTGTAGTAGTCATTGGCTTGTTGGCTTGTTCCTAACTGTTGATAGATCAACTGTACTTCATCACCCTTGGAGAACCCCTCAGTTGGGATCTTCTTGTTCTTCCACCCCTTTTGAGTCTTTTTCCTGCTTTTCTTTCTTCTTTTTGTTGATCCTTCTTCTTTGACAGTGGACTTTGTTTTGGGATTCTCCTTCTTAGTGGTCAACGCTTCAATTCCTTCTTGAGTTCCTTCATCACTCTGCATTGTCTCATTCCCTTTTCTTCTTGCTGTGTTGTCTGTTTCTTGCCTTGGAAGGTGATTACTGGTTGTCTTGTTGATTTCTTCCTTCCATTGCAAGTCTTCCTTGTCAGTCTCCATGCAATTCTTCTTTTCATCAATGATTTGTGTTTCTGGAAATACATTCAGAGTGATGCTTTGATCATGCATTCTGAGAGTCATAATTGAAGCACTAGGCTTTTGATATTGAGACTGATCACCTTGATATCGATTGTTTGGTGTAGACAGGAACCCTAATGGCCACTCGCGGACGAGGTCGAGAACGTTCACGAGAAAGCAAAAATGAGAAACCGGCTGACAACCATGCCGAATTTATGGCGGCCAGGGCGAATTTGGCGAACACCATGGAAGCTAATGTTGCTACAACTCTGCAATCTGTGCAAAGGTTAGGCCAACCGGCCGAAAACAGGAATGGGAATGGCGAAGGGAATGCCAATGATAATGTTGAGAGGAACGGCGATAACACGGGAGGTGTTCCGATGACCTTGGCGACTTTTCTCAAGGTTCATCTGCCAATTTTCAGAGGATCAACCAATCCTACAGAAGCAGATAACTGGTTTCAGGCCATGGAGCATGCCTTACAGGCGCAGCACGTTCTGAATAACCAATACATAGAATTTTCCACTTATCAGCTTGTGGGAGAGGCCCAGCACTGGTGGCAAGCAGAGTACCGCTTGCTACAGCTTCAGAACGTTGATGTTCTGTGGGACGTATTCTAGATGGCCTTTTACAAGAAGTACTTTCCTGAGTCTGCAAGGGAAGCAAAGGAGATGGAATTGATGCAGCTGAAGCAAGGTTCCCTGTCTGTGGCAGACTACACAAGCAAGTTTGAGGAGCTTTGTAGGTTCTCTAGGGTGTGTCAGGGTGCCCCGGAGACCTACGAGAGCTGGAAGTGCATCAAGTACTAGAGGGGGTTAAAGGACAACATTCTGACTGCTATGGCTCCAATGGAGATTCGTACTTTTTCTGACTTGGTGAACAAGGCGAGAGTGGTGGAAGAGTATGCCAAGACGGTAGCTTTGTCTAAGGAAACTCACAGAGGGAGTTCTAGTTGGGGACGTGGCAAGTATTTCCATCCGAGGGGTCAAAGTTTCAAGAGAGGAGGATATGCGCCTCAAGGTCAAGGAGGCTTCAGAAAGAACACTCAGGATCAGTTTCAGCGTGGCAAAGGGAGAGGAAATCAGAGTAAGAATTCTCCGGATTTGACTTGTGTACGTTGTGGGTGTTTTCATTCATATGACTCATGCAAGGTTGGTTTAGGTGGTTGCTTCACCTGTGGATTGTCTGGCCACATTGCGAGGAATTGCACTCGTGGGAGGAACCCGAATGCAGGTCAGAGTCAGCATCAAGGTCAAGTTTTTGCTGTGAACGTGAAGGATGCTTCTAAGGCAAATCTGTTGATGAGAGGTATATGTCTAATTGGTGATAAAACTTTAATTGCATTATATGATACTGGAGCATCGCATTCGTTTATTTCGTTTGCTAAAGTTGAGGAACTAGGCTTGAAAGTGTCATAGTTAACATTTGATCTGCATGTACATACTCCGCATCAGACGGTTATGACTAGGTCAGGGTGTAGACAAGTAGATTTCAAGCTTGAGGGTAGAGACTTCGTGCATGATTTGATTTGTTTGCCAATGGTTGGATTAGAGATAATTTTGGGGTTTGATTGGTTGACGAAGAATTGAGTGTTGTTGGATTGCTTTGAGCGGTCAATTCGGTTTATGCCGGAAGAAGAAAATGGAGCAGTGATAGCTGAGGGGTATTTCCTGAACTCGGTAATAATGCACTGTAGTGGGGAGGAGTGTTAAGGTTACATCTTATTAACTGCTAATACGTTAAGTGATGCCCAGAACTTGGATCAGATTCTGGTAGTTAGAGATTTTCTGGAAGTGTTTCCGGAGGATATTCCTGAGTTCCCATCTCAGAGGGAAATTGAATTTGCGAGTGAATTGGTACCGGGAGCCAGACCAGTGTCAATTGCGTTGTATAGGATGGCTCCGATAGAACTGGCTGAACTAAAGGCTCAGTTGGAAGAGCTTCTGAACAAGAGGTTCATTCGACCGAGTGTGTCACCATGGGAGCGCCAGTTTTGTTGGTGAAGAAGAAGGATGGAGAAATGTGACTGTGTGTGGACTACTGACAGTTGAACAAAGTGACTGTGAAGAACAAGTACCCGCTGCTAAGGATAGATGACTGATGGATCAACTGAAAGGAGATGAAGTGTTTTTCGAAATTGATTTGAGATCCAGTTACCATCAAATAAGGGTTAAAGAGGATGATATCCCGAAGACTGTGTTTAGGACACGCTATGGACACTACGAGTTTGCGGTTATGTCCTTTGGGTTAACGAATGCACCTGCTGTTTTCATGGATTACATGAACAGAGTCTTTAGTCCCTTTCTGGACAAATTTGTGGTGGTTTTCATAGATGACATATTGGTTTACTCTAAGACGGCAAAGGAGCATGAGGAACACTTAAGGATTGTGTTGCAAATCTTAAAGGAGCAGAAATTGTATGCCACGTTGTTGAAGTGCGAGTTCTAGAAGGAGGAAGTAAAGTTCCTAGGTTACGTGGTGAGAAAAGGAGGAATAGCGGTGGATTCTTCTAAGGTAGAAGCGGTGATCGAGTGGGAAAGGCCAACGACGGTGACGGAAGTCTGAAGTTTCTTGGGCTTAGCCGGATATTACCAGAGATTTATTGAAGGGTTTTCCCGAATTGCGCTACCGATGACGAAATTAACAAGGGAAGAGGTGCCATTTGTGTGGATGTCAGAGTGTAAAGAGTTTTCAAACTTTGAAGAAAAAGTTAACTCCAACACCTGTTCTAATCTTACCGAAACCGCATGAACCGTTTGAAGTATATTATGATGCGTCACTGAAGGGTTTAGGTTGCGTGTTGATGCAACACCGGAATGTGGTGGCTTACGCATCGCGTCAGCTAAGACCACATGGTAAATTACCCAACTCATGATTTGGAATTAGCGGCGATTGTGTTTGCATTGAAGATTTGGAGACACCACTTGTACGGAGTAAGGTTTAGCGTCTTTTCTGGTCATAAGAGTCTCAAGTACATCTTTGATCAGAAGGAGATTAATATGCGCCAGAGAAGGTGGATGGAGTTGCTTAAAGATTATGATTTTGAGTTGAGTTATCATCCCAGAAAGGCAAATGTGGTAGCAGACGCTTTGAGTCGGAAGTCCTTGACAATAGCTTGGATGAGGATTAAGGAAGAGGAGCTAGTGGATAAGTTTGTGGATCTTAAGTTAGACATTGGTGAAGTTGCCAGAAGAGCTTGCTTGAATCAGTTGCAGATCTCGAGTACCTTTAAAACGGAGATTCAGAAGGCTCAGCAAGATGAGCAAAAGCTTCAGCAATTGTTTCAACCAGTCGGTGATAAGAGGCGTGGAGAATTCACCAAGGATGATGAAGGGTTGTGGAGATATAAGGGGAGAATTTGCATACCGGATGTTGGGAGTTTGAGGCAATAATTGTTGTCAAAAGCTCACAACAATGGATTTTCTATTCATCCCGGAAGTATGAAGATGTACTACGACTTAAAGAAGATATTCTGGTGGCCTGGGATGAAAGGTGATATAGCAACAACGGTATCCAAGTGCCTGACGTGTCAGAAGGTGAAGATAGAGCATCAGAAGCCGTCGGGAATGCTACAGCCTCTTGAGATTCTTCAATGGAAGTGGGAAGGAATTGCGATGGACTTTGTGATTGGTTTACCAAGGACTAAGTCAGGATTTGATGTGATTTGGGTGATCGTGGATCGCTTAACCAAATCTGCTCATTTCCTGCCTATTCGAGTGAATTGTTCTATGGAGGAGTTGGCGAGGTTGTACATAAAGGAGATAGTAAGGTTGCATGGTATGCCATCGAGCATAGTGTCAGACCGTGATCCCCGATTCACATCAAGGTTTTGGGGAGCTTTTCAAAGAGCTTTCGGTACGAAGCTATATCTCAGTACCGCATATCATCCGTAAACTGATAGACAGTCGAAAAGGATGATTCAGACGTTAGAAGATATGCTGAGAGCATGTGTATTGGATCAACCCGGAAGTAGGGACCGTTACATGCCATTGGTGGAGTTTGCGTACAACAATAGCTTTCATACGAGCATTGGGATGGCTCCATATGAGGCCTTGTATGGACAAAAGTGCCAATCTCTACTTTGTTGGTATGAATCAGGTGAAGTGAGCGTTTTGGGTCCTAATTTGGTAGCAGAGACTACTGAGAAGATTAAGAAGATACGAGGGAGAATTCTAACTACTCAGAGTCGACAAAAGAGTTATGCGGACCAAAGAAGGAAACTGTTAGAGTTCGAAATGGGAGAACATGTATTTCTAAAGGTTACACTGACAACTGGGATTGGAAGAGCGATTAAGACCAAGAAATTGAATCCGAGGTATATAGGACCGTTTGAGATTCTGAGGTGATTCGGACCAGTGGTGTATCAAGTGGCTTTGCCACCTCACTTGTCCAACTTGCATGACGTATTCCACGTGTCACGGCTCCACAAGAACACATTAGATGCAGCTCATGTGTTGGAGCCTGAGTCGGTTGAGTTGAGGGAGAACGTGACATTTTAAGTAACACCAGTGAGAATCGATGACACTAGTGTGAAGAAGCTGCGAGGAAAAGAAGTTCAGTTGGTTAAAGTAGCTTGGGAGCGAGCAGGAGTCGAAGAGCATACTTGGAAATTGGAGTCCGAGATGCGAAAAGATTATGCCGAGTTATTCTCAAGTAATCAGTAAATTTGAGGGAAAAATTTCTTATTTGTTGGGAAAAATGTAAGAATCGAGCTTAATTACCCGTTTAATTAAGTAATTAATATTGCCCAAATTAGGTTCTGAAAAATTAGAGTGAGAATTTAAGGATTTAAATATGATTTTTGGACTCAGTAGGTCTTTCTGAGTCAAAAAATGTATTTTCTACGAAAAACCGTGAAAATCGCAAACCGAAAGTTGAACCGGTCGAACTGGTTCAAGTCTGCTCGGTGCTGCACGAGAAAAAGTGAAAATAGTAAAAAAACCTTAGAAAAATAATAGAAATCGAAAATCCGGCGTTAATTTTAAAGGTTTGGCCCGAAGTTGGGCCAAACGGGCTAAAAAAACTAACGGATTGGACCGGGCCCAAGTTGGGCCCAAGCCCAACATATAAAAGGTTCATTAATGAACCAATTTCAGCACAAACCACACTCAAACACTACACACCCAGCTGAGAAGTGAAGGAGAAGAGAACCCCATGAACACTATTCACTTCCATCTTCTCAAGCTCATATCTTGAGCTACGGAGCTCCGATCGCCGCACCGTTTGTGGCTATGCGTTCCTCGTGAAGAGCTCTACAAAATATATCTAGGAAATTGGTAAGGAAATTTTGAATCCCTCTTAGTTCTTCCCTTAAAAATTTTGAGTATAGGACTTTTGATTAAGTGAGGTTTTGTGATTTTGGGTGTTTAGGTTCACTCTAACTCTTGCTTAGCCTTGAATTTTGGCTACCAAAACTATTGAAAAAGGTAAGAGGCATTGAAATCTTGTGAAATTTCAATTTTGATGAGCCCTAGGTTGAATTATTGTGAATTATGTGTGTTATAACTTGAAGTTGTGAGTTTGGAGCTTGTTGGTGCTTGTTGGAGTTATATTGGACACTTACTTGTGGTTGGAAGCCTAGCTTGTGCTCAAATTTGGGTTGAGGGCATATTGGAAATTAGCCAAGGTATAGTTTTGGTTTCCTCTATGTAGTATATAATATTCATGGACACTTAGGCTAGTGACCTATAGGATAGGTTTGAATTATAATGGTTGATGAGTTGTTGAATATTGATATATGATGATTTATTATGGATTAATGATGATATGATGATAATGATGATGATTGATTTTGTGAATTGAAAAGTGAATAGTGATAATATGTGTGATGTTGGGATTGATGAAATGGTAATGTGGTTAAAAAATATGAAAGAGGATTTATTAAAAGGTGATATATGTGATATTGAGGTTGAGAATAATATGTAAAGGAAATGGAGTTGGTGTAATATGACACAAAGCGTAAATTCTGATGAGAAATGGAGTTTAGAGTGGGTTGCTATGGTTTTGGTTGTGTTTTACAAAGAATTGGGGATTTTGGTAAAAGTTAGTTTTGGGTGAACTTTGTCTGATCATAACTCATGCCTCAGTTTTCAAAATTGATTGAAATTTTTTGGAATTAAAGCTTATTGAACACCCTTCGAATCGATATAAAGTTTGTAAAATTTGGAATTTTGTAGAGGAAGTTATGATCAATCAAAGTTTGGTGTTAAAATCTAAAATTCTGCAAAGTTGCAGAATTTTATGATTTCTGGTATGTGCGCACACACAGCCTTGTGCGCACGCCCACGCACACCTCTGTAAAAATTTTAGCCTGTGCGCATGCACACACAAACTTGTGTGTGCGCACACGCAGAGGCAGGCAATCTGTTCACAGCACTAGCACAGCTTGTGCGCGCACATACCCAATGAGGAATTGCAACATGTGCGTACGCACAGCCTGTGTGTACGCACACATTGGGAAGGTCAGTCTGTTGAGGACGCTGGCACAGGATGTGTGAGTGAATAGATATTGTAAATTTTGGCACCTATGCGTACGCACACGTTTTAAAACTTTTCCAGGGCGTGCGCGCACACACCCCTGTGCGTACGCACACATCCTGTTTCTCAAATTTAACTTTGTTTTGAACTATTCTACCTTCCCAAAAAGATTGTAAGCTTTTGTGACACCATTTTGAGACTTTTGGGCTTAATTTTGGGCATGAGAACACGGGAAATAACCTAAGGGTTTTAATTGATGATTATTTTGAAAACTTAAAAAATGGAGGTTTAGGTTTCGGGTGTACTGAGGATGTGTTTGACGGTATGTGAACAATGATTGATATATGAGATGAGAACTGATGAGTTAAGGACTCAAAAATGGAAATGTTTATTGACAGTAGTTGTGATGAGTCGAGGACTCGGAAATGAAAATGTTGATGTGACAGTGGTTGAGATGAGTCGGGGACTTGAATGTGCAATGATGAATCATTGTTGTATTGAAAATTTTTTCATGAAAAACCGCTGAACTACTGTTTTAAATTGAGATTATGAGACACTATGCGACCGGCAAGGACGGCGGTTGGATCCCGCCTGTCGAGCTCGCGGCAGCGTAAGGGCGGTGGTTCGCCTGCTTGCGTTGAGATGTAATGTCTGTGGCAAGAGTATCCCGCTCGCATCCCTTCGGATCAATAGAGCGTGCAGGCACAAAACTTTGGACAGTGATCTGAGCACTATATCTCGGCAGTTCCCAATGATGATTTCGAAGGGAGACTTCTCAATGGAGATGTGTCGGGTTGGCAGTTGAACTGACAATGTGATATCACAGCCAATAGGACAGGCATTCATCATGTATATTTTCTATCTGTTTGTTTGCTTTGCAAACTTTTAAATGTATGCCTAATTGAATAGATAATGCATGGAAAACTTGTCTCGCAACAAATCTCCCTTCGGCAAGTGTACCGAATTGTCGTCAAGTAATAACTCACAAAAGAGTAAGGTCGAATCCCACAGAGATTAACAGATTAAGCAATCAATGGTTAATTGATTATCCTAGTTAGACGGTTCAGATTTGAATGATGAGCAGTAGGAATTGTAAATTGACAGAAAAGTAAAGAAAGCAATAAAGTGCAGAAAAGTAAAATAGCAAGAAAAGTAAATGTAAGAACTAAAAATAAAATGAACATTGGGATCAAGAGATATTGCAATCCTCCGGATCAAGTTTATTCTCATCTCTTCCTCAATCAATGCATTCATTAATCTCCTTGGCAATCTTAAGTGATCGAATTACAATTCCTTGTAATTCGATCTCTCAAATCTTGATCAATAGCCAATTCCTTGGTCAATTGCTCATAAGAAGAGATGAAGTATGGTCACTGATTATACCACATGCATTTCCCAAATCAAGTGTTGGAAGGATTATAGTCACATATCCATCCACCCCCAATTTGGTCTAGTATGAGAAAGCATTTCTAGCATGATCTCTTCATTCCTCTTTCAAGGGTCAGAAGAGATCCAAGTATGAATAGTTTCTTTTCCAAGATAACTACTCAATTGGATGAAGATCGAAAGCTCTCTAGTAAAATCAAGAGGAAAGAAAGAAGAAGAAGAATAAGAACTACACTTAATCCATTGAATCACAATAGAGCTCTCTAACCCAATGTAAAGAGTTAGTTGATCATTGCTCTACAAAAATAGAAAAGAAAGAAAGTGCAGAAAAGTAAATATGAAGATTCAAACTGAAATTGAAAATTCAACATTCATAAATGAAAATTACAACTAAAAGAAAGAGAAAAGTGTGTGAGGGGAGGGAGTTCGAAGACCCCTCTTCAATCCCCCATTCCAGAATTTCCAACCTTTCCAAGATTTCCCAGCTCCTTTGAATGTAAAGACTAAGGCCTTTATATAGGCTCTCCTAAATTACAAAATGAAATTAAAAGCAAATTACAATTAAATGAAAATTCCTATTCTAGATGCTTCTTGTGGTCTTGATTGGTTGACAATTGTGGGCTTGCTTGCTTGAGCTTTGTGCTTGAGCTTTGAAGTGGACTTGAGAGAGAAGTGAGTCAAGTTAAGGTCCAGGTGCTAAAGTTAGTGCTAAAGTTAGCCACACTAACGCTACAAGTGTGGCGTTAGTGCTAAAGTTATTGTGGCTAACGTTGCACTTGCTGCCCAGTTGGTGTTTTTGGGGCTTAAAAGATGCCTCTTGTTTGTGCTCCAATTTCATGTCCAATATAAAGTATTATATATCGTTGGAAAGCTCTGAATGTCAGCTTTCTAATGCAACTGGAATCATCTCAATTGGACCTCTGTAGCTCAAGTTATGTTCCTTTGAAGTGGACATGGTCGCTGGCATAGTTGCTAGCGTTAATGAAAAACTTGAGTGCCAATAACGCTAGCGATCACGGCTTCATTATTGCCAGTTTCTGAAGCTCAAACTTAGTGTCCACCCCATACTATTATATATTGTTGGAAAGCCCTGGATGTCTACTTTCTAATGCCTTTGGAAGTGCATCATTTGGAGCTCTACAACTCGAGTTACATATCTTGGAAGGTGAAGAGGTCAGCTGGCCTTACTACAGGTTGATACCATGTTCATCTTTGCACTTTCGGGGCAGGTTTTCTCCCTCAAATTTAGTGTCAACCATATAGTGCCATATATTCTTGGAAAGCTCTGGAACCCTACTTTCCAATGCCACTGTAATCACCTCATTTGGAGCTTTGTGGCTCAAGTTATGCGTGTTTGAAGAAGGCATGGTCAAGCTGCCAGGTGCCACGTTAACTTCCACGTTAACTAAGTTAACGTGGGAGTTAACGTGGCTCATAGTGGCTTGTGTGGCTCATTCCAACGTTAGTGACAATGTTGGGTGTCACTAACGTTGGCGATCACCTCCCTTCTTCACGTTAGCTTCCACGTTAACTAAGTTAACGTGGAAGTTAACGTGGCTCCTTGGGGTTGTGTGGTTGCTTCCAACGTTAGTGACAACGTTGGGTGTCACTAACGTTGTCGACTACCCTTGCCTCTTCACGTTAGCTCCCACGTTAACCTTAACGTGGCATTGTGCACTTAGGCCAACGTTAGTGACAATGTTGAATGTCACTAACGTTTGCTTCCTTTCCCCCTTTTAACGTTAGAGGCCACGTTAACTAAGTTAACGTGGACTCTAACGTGGCCACTTATGAGCTTGGTCCAACGTTAGTGATAATGTTAAGTGTCACTAACGTTGGCTCCATTTCCTTTCTTCAAAGTTAATGCCACTAACTTTTCTCACTAACGTTGTGGCTTTCCTTCCTTCCACGTTAGTGCCCACGTTAGTGTAACTAACGTAGCCACTAACGTGGCTCTTCTCTTCTTCTTTTGGCCTGAAATCAATCAAACAAAGTGCATCAAAGTCTTGCTCTTAATCATGGAATCATGCATCATCCAATTTATCATTCAATTTATGCATAATTCTCATGAAATCATTCAAAATTCACAATGTTTGCTTGAATCAAGATGTAAGTGAATATCTACCCAAAACTAGCTTATTTCCTAAGAAAATGCATGAAACTACCTTAAAAACAGTAAAGAAAAAGTCAGTAAAACTGGCCAAAATGCCCTGGCATCACAACACCAAACTTAAAACTTGCTTGTCCCTAAGCAAGTACTAGAACAAGAGAATGATGAATGGAATGCCAAGAGAAATGAGTCATTCTTGTGGAAGTCATGTCCCTGGTTTTATGGTGGTTTCATGCATAGCAACTTAGGTTCATTCCTGACTTTCAGACCTTTATCATGTCCTAAAACACTCACTTTGATTGCATCCCATGAGACTTTTATTCATTGATCCTTTTGTTGTCATTTCAGGGCTTATTTGTGTTCTTTAAGTTTTTCTTATTAGGATCTTCTTATTTAGCTAGTCTCATGGGGTGTTTCTCAAGCACAGTATTCATGACAGATAGTTGTCTTCCCACCTTGTGGTTGAACCAACTTAGCTAACTTATGACCACACCACAAACTCAGGAACTTACTCCATAGTATGAACTCTACTCTGGTCTTTTATAAAACACTCATTCTCTTTTCATTTGATTCAAAAGGGACAAGCATACTAGTAAGAAAAGTAAGGATGCAGTAATGACATCCAAACTAGAAAACACAGCCTTAATCAATAAAAAGTTTAAAAGACAGAATTGACATGCTTATTCACAAGGAGAAAGCACACATACATACAAAGAACATAGAAGACAATCATACAAATTAAAGTGCTGGAAATAAGTAAGAGGAGAAAAAAACTTTACCACCTTGTATTTTATCTTCATTGTTGTTGCCCTTTTCCTCCTATTCTTCCCCTTCCCACACCAGACATAGAATAATTGCTTATACTCAAGCAACAATTAAAACAGTGGTGCCGGGGTTTATGATGGATCATGAATGTCTTAAAATAAAGTGTAAGTATGCATGTGTTTCAGCAAGCAAGATTATGGATCACAACAAAAACACAAGAAGTAAAACAGAGACAATGTGATTGCATTAATAAGTGGTGTTGGCATGGTACTTTGCTTGAAAGTTAAGTGGCAACACCAAACTTAGTGTGTCACTGTCAATTTAGACTGTTGCAAGTACCCAGTGAAGATTGAAAATCAAATTGTTGCATGGCAACACCAAACTTAGAGTGCAATCATATGCCAAATTATTGAAAGTAAACTAAGCAAAGCAAGAAAATGTTACCTACGGTTGGGTTGCCTCCCAACAAACGCTCTTTTAATGTCATTAGCTTGACATGTTGTTCACAACTTTCTTCCTCTTCTTCCAGTTTGTTAAGAGGAATGACCTCAAGAGGAAAGAGGAGCCAGTTAATGCCCCTTGTTTTGAGTGCCTCTCCCCAGCAAGCCTTCTTCTGTTGTTAGCTTGAGCAAACTTGCTTGTTGGGGTAGGGGTGGGATGGCTTTTGGTTGACCTTTTCTTCTTCATAAATATTGTCCTTCTTTTCTTGGTCACCATCCTTTTGTTAGTGTTCATGTTGATTGCCTTTACCACCTTGATTTCAGAATTTGGGTATTGTATG
Source organism: Arachis ipaensis (assembly GCF_000816755.2). NCBI lineage: Eukaryota > Viridiplantae > Streptophyta > Magnoliopsida > Fabales > Fabaceae > Arachis > Arachis ipaensis. Next base: position 57,448,048 of record NC_029785.2, read on the forward strand.
ATGGGTGGAGCATCCTCTTCATCAAGAACTTCTTGAATTGGTGGTTCAATGAACTCACCCTCTATGCAACTCTCTGTTTCATTGGAGTGTGGGATCCCTTGATTGACTTCCTCTTTTTTTCTTGACCTTTGAATGAACTCCTCTGTTTCTGGAGAGAGTGAAGTGGTCTCTCTTTGTGATCTCAGCTCTTCAATGAATTGTTCTTCAGAATAGAGTTGTGTATTCTGTCTCAATTTTTCTTTATGGTCTCTTTCTGCTATTTTCTCCTCTTCGATTGTTTTTATTATTTCTTCAAGGAGGAGTTCTATCCTAGTGAGTCTCTCCTCTATTCTACTTTTTCTGCATTCTTCAATGATGAGTTCCATCCTAGCAAGTTTATCTAAAGGAGGTTGGGTAGATTGTAATGGTTGGGCGGGGTTGGCTTGTGAATGGAATTGGATATTTTGTGGTTGTGTGTTCTGAAAGTGGTATGACTCTTGTGGGTAGTGAATTGAGTTTTGTGGATGGTGAAATGAATTGTATGGATTTGGGATAGACTTTTGTGCTGAGGCATAGTCAAATGATGAAGAATTTAGGCATGTAAAACTTGGAGGTGAGGTTGTATAATTGAGAGGTGATGGCTCTTGATGAATGGGGTATAAATGAGTTAAATCTCTTTGATTATGATCTTCCCAGCCACAACTTGAGTAGTGATTAATTTCACCAAAATATAGACCATTTTGTGGCTCTGGAAAGTACCCCATTTCATGTTCTTAATACTCCCACCCACCATGAGTATAGTAGAGTGAATCATTCTGTGGTGGTGGAGAGTTTCCCATGAAATTTGATTGACTAAGATATGATGGATGCTCCTTTCTTTCCTGCAGAAAGCTCTGTCTCAAACAATAATCACCAAAAGAAATTGGAATCTCTATTATCACAGATGAGGAAATTCCCAGTGAGGCAATATCACAAACAGTTAGTTAGCAAAAGAAAATAAAGAAGCAAAAGAAAATAAAGACAAAAGAAAAGTGTCTAATCTAGTAAATCAATCAACCGGTAGTTTGTTAATCACAATTAATCCCCGGCAACGGCGCCATAAACTTGATGCACGGAAAACTTGTCTCATAACAAATTTCCTTCTGCAAGGGTACCGAATTTGTCGTCAAGTAAAAACTCACAATAGAGTGAGGTCGAATCCCACAAGGATTGATTGATCAAGCAACTTTAATTAGAGAAATGTTCTAGTTGAGCGAATCAGAAATTGAGTTGAGAATTGCAGAAAGTTAAATGCGGGAAAGTAAATGACAGAAAGTAAATTGCAGAATCTTAAATGGGAATGGGGGAATTGCTCATAAATGTAAATGACAGAAATTAAAGAGAATGGGTAAGATCAGAAATGGGGAGTTCATTGGGCTTATGAGATATTGCATTCTCCGGATCAATCTCATTTACATCCCTTCCTCAATCAATGCACTCATTGATCTCCTTGGCAATCTTAAGTGATATAATTGAATCACTTAAGATTGCCAAGGAGATCAATGAGTGCATTGATTGAGGAAGGGATGTAAATGAGATTGATCCGGAGAATGCAATATCTCCTAAGCCCAATGAACTCCCCATTTCTGATCTTACCCATTCTCTTTAATTTCTGTCATTTATATTTATGAGCAATTCCCCCATTCCCATTTAAGATTCTGCAATTTACTTTCTGTCATTTACTTTCCCGCATTTAACTTTCTGCAATTCTCAACTCAATTTCTGATTCGCTCAACTAGAACATTTCTCTAATTAAAGTTGCTTGATCAATCAATCCTTGTGGGATTCGACCTCACTCTATTGTGAGTTTTTACTTGACGACAAATTCGGTACACTTGCTGAAGAAAATTTGTTATGAGACAAGTTTTCCATGCATCAAGTTTATGTAAAAAAAATGTTGAGGCATATCCAAGTAAAATCAAGAGAAAAGATAGAGGGAGAATAATGAAAACTAGTATTGATCCATCAAATTACAACAGAGCTCCCTAACCCAATGAAAGGGGTTTAGTTGTTCATAGCTCTGGAAAATGAAAACAAAGATGGAGAATACATAATGAAAAACTAGAAGTGCAGAGAAAGTAAATACAGGAAGTAGTTCTATGCTATTTTCCAACTCCCGGAACTCTCAAAATAATTCAAAGCTACTCCTATATATACTACTCTTCTCATCTTCTAGTTGGCTCTTCAAGTCTTGGGCCTTTGGATCTTGAGTTTGAAGCAGTTCTTTTCTTCATTTGGGCTTGGCTTTACTTGCAGAGAGAAAGTGTGAAGTGGGCAGAGACTTTAGCTTAGGGCGTTAGGGGTGTTAACGTTTAGTGAAAATATGAGTTCGAGAACGTTAGTGACAATCAACTTTCTCACTAACGTTCCTAAGTAAAAGCCACGTTAACTTCAACGTTAGTGGCACAAACGTTGCCACTAATGTTGCCTCTAGGTCCTTCGCACACGTTATTGGGGCTTAACTTTCCCAATAACGTTGAAAAGCCCCCATTGCTCCTACGTTAGAGCCCACGTTAACTTATTTAACGTGGCTCTTTAACGTGGGCTTGCCATCCTTCGAGAACGTTAGTGAAACTCAACATTGTCACTAACGTTCCAATGTGCCCCCATGTCTCACGGCGCCATAAACTTGATGCATGGAAAACTTGTCTCGCAACAAATCTCCCTTCGGCAAGTGTACCGAATTGTCGTCAAGTAATAACTCACAAAAGAGTGAGGTCGAATCCCACAGAGATTAACGGATTAAGCAATCAATGTTCATTCTCATCTCTTCCTCAATCAATGCATTCATTGATCTCCTTGGCAATCTTAAGTGATCGAATTACAATTCCTTGTAATTCGATCTCTCAAATCTTGATCAATAGCCAATTCCTTGGTCAATTGCTCATGAGAAGAGATGAAGTATGGTCACTGATTATACTACATGCATTTCCCAAATCAAGTGTTGGAAGGATTATAGTCACATATCCATCCACCCCCAATTTGGTCCAGTATGAGAAAGCATTTCTAGCATGATCTCTTCATTCCTCTTTCAAGGTTCAGAAGAGATCCAAGTATGAATAGTTTTTTTTCCAAGATAACTACCCAATTGGATGAAGATCGAAAGCTCTCTAGTAAAATCAAGAGGAAAGAAAGAAGAAGAAGAATAAGAACTACACTTAATCCATTGAATCACAATAGAGCTCTCTAACCCAATGTAAAGAGTTAGTTGATCATTGCTCTACAAAAATAGAAAAGAAAGAAAGTGCAGAAAAGTAAATATGAAGATTCAAACTGAAATTGAAAATTCAACATTCATAAATGAAAATTACAACTAAAAGAAAGAGAAAAGTGTGTGAGGGGAGGGAGTCCGAAGACCCCTCTTCAATCCCCCATTCCAGAATTTCCAACCTTTCCAAGATTTCCCAGCTCCTTTTAATGTAAAGACTAAGGCCTTTATATAGGCTCTCCTAAATTACAAAATGAAATTAAAAGCAAATTACAATTAAATGAAAATTCCTATTCTAGATGCTTCTTGTGGTCTTGATTGGTTGACAATTGTGCACTTAGGCCAACGTTAAATGCATCATCCAATTTATCATTCAATTTATGCATAATTCTCATGAAATCATTCAAAATTCACAATGTTTGCTTGAATCAAGATGTAAGTGAATATCTACCCAAAACTAGCTTATTTCCTAAGAAAATGCATGAAACTACCTTAAAAACAATAAAGAAAAGGTCAGTAAAACTGGCTAAAATACCCTGGCATCAATAACATGCCTATTTGCTTACTTGAACTACTTGCTTTATATGCTTCTACTTGTGCTTTACTTGCATTGCAATTAATTGTGATTTCTACTGGGATTGAGGAGGTTCGGAAGGTGGTGGCGATGGGATCGCATGGAGGATAGGTTGGTGAAGGTTGTGGGACAGCGGTGTTTGGTTAGAATATAAATCCCCTAAGATAGAGCACCCTTGTAAGAACCGGCAAAACTGTTTTTATAAAAATAATAATTTCAAGTGCCCAAGATGGATTCAAAATTTACAAGTTTTAATTTAAAAATATAAAGGTGAAATTTGGTTTTGAATGAATTTTTTTGAGTCAGAAAATGTATTTTCTGTGAAACATCGAGAACCGGTAGCCGAACCAGTCGAACTGGTTTAAACCTGTCCGGTATTGTGTTTTGAGAAAAATAAGATTATGAAAATTGATTTATTGTTTTAAAAGGACAAAAATAATTTAGAATTGAAAACTGGGCACTAATCTTAAAGGTTTTTGGCCCAAAGTGGGCCAAACGGGCTAAAAACGCTAACGGATTGGACCGGGCCTAAACCGGGCCCAAGGCCCAACATATATAAGCTCATTAATGAGCATTTCAGCGCATTTGATGCAAAAAGAGAGAGAGAGGGGGGCGCGGTTTAGAAGAAGAGAAGAGAAGAAGCCATTGTTACTATTCACCTCCTCCTTTAAAGCTCTATAACTTTTGATCCGGAGCTCCAATTGACGAGCCATTTATGGCCACGTGAAGCTCTCGACGAGCTCTTCCTTTCTATTAAAAGAAATCTAGTAAGATCTCTCTCTTCATGCTCCATCTTCCAGCCCTAAGTTTCTGCATTTTTTGGGGTTTGATTTTTGAGGAGATTTTGTGGTTTTGCTTGTTTAGGTGATCTCTAGTAGCAGATAATTATTGAATTTTATCCCTAATCTCATTGGTTAAGGTAAGGTTTCACTAAACCCTTGTGTTTAGTTATTTTGTGTATCTTAGATATTGATTTTGATGATATATGTGTTGTTAGATTGAGTTTTGGTGTTTGTTGGAGTTGGTTGAGGCTTTGGATCAAGCTTGGTGGCTTCGTTTTGGTGTTTGGTGCATTTGGGAATCGGCCAAGGTATGGTTGATGAGGAAAAAATCGATTCCATAAAAACTCACTGGAAAGTGTACTGGGTCGCGTCAAGTAGTAATAACTCAAAGGAGTGAGGTCCATCCCACAGGGATTGATGGATTGAGCAACTTTAGTATGGTGATGTATTTAGTTAAGCGGGTATTTGATGAGTTGGGTAAAATTTTTCTTGATAGAAAGGAAAATTTTAAGTAAACTAGACTGCAGAATGAAAATTTACAGATAAGTAAATTGCAGAAACTTAGAGTGCAAGAAATTAAAAGAACTAAAACTTAAATTGCAAGAAAAGTAAATAACTGAAACTTAAAGTGCAAGTAACGTAAATTGTTGAATCTAAACTGCTGGGAAACTTAAATTTGCATGAATGATAAAAGGAATTTGGGTGTTGGGGATCAAAACAGAACTGGAAAGAGTAAATTACAGTAAATTAGAGGATTCTCAGATGAGGAAAGTCAGAAGATAGTTCAATTAGGATTTTAGTACCAAAATAAAATTGGATAATTTGCAGAAGAGTTAAAATAGAATGAAAACTTATATCAATTCCAAAATCTTAAAAGAGAAATGAACAATGGCAGCAGAATATTGAAATAGCAAAAAGAAAAAAATTAAGATCTCAATTGCTCTCTTAACAAAACAGAAAAGAAGAAATTGCATAAGAAAGAAAAACTAGAAAGAAAACTAAGATCCGATCTCCAATTCATAAAACTAGAAACAGGAAAAATAAAAGAAAACTTAAAGGTGAAGAAATTCAGAAGAATTCTCCAATCAGAGTTCCAGAATCAGAAATAGGAAATTGAAGTTGTAGCAGAAGAAAGAGAAAAATCAACCGAAAGGAAAATTCAGATCTGATCTATCTCTCTAAAATTCTAAAAAAAATGAAAAATTAAAAGAGAGCCCCCAATGAAATCAAATTCTTCTCTATTTATACACTTCCTAATTCTGTCATCCAATACTTGGAGTGGGCTTTTTCGCACTTGGTTGCTGCTTCCAGGAGAACGTTGCGTTCTCAAAGTGAGCGCAGCGTTCATTCATCCACGTGGACGCGTCTCTGACGCGTGCACGTCCTTTTGCACTTTTTGCTCATCGACACGTACGCGTCATGCATGCGTGCGCGTCACCATCAGTCTTCAGTTCCAGCATGCTCGTGCGCTCCTTTCACGCGTACGCGTGCTTCAATGGCGTTTACTTAGTGAGCGCTACGTTGGCTTAGTGAACGCTATCCACACGTGCGCGTCCTCCACGCGTGCGCGTGGCTAGCAAAATACCAATTCTATATTTCAGCATCACTCACGCGTTCGCGTGATTCCTGCCAAATCCACCATCGACGCATGCGCATCATGCACGCGTGTGCGTCGCCTCCAGAATTTTACCTCCAAATTTAAATCTGTCTGAAAATGCTGAGTAATCAAACGTAGCGCTCTCTTCAAAAACGAGCGCCAGCCACTTTCACGCGTACGCGTCATGCACGCGTACGCGTGGGTCTTCGAAAATTGCCCCTGACGCGTAAGCGTCCCGTATGCGTGTGCGTCGTCAAGTGAGCGTGGTGTTCTTCATTTGAACGCTACGTTATTCGGCTGTGCTTCCCTCTTTTCTTCATTTTCTCACCTAAGATTAATCAAACAAGCAATCAAAGTCTCACCAAGATCATAATAATTTGCATCATTCATAATAATCACTTGATTCTTGCATAAATCTCATGATTTTGTCCAAAATAAGTGATGTTTGATTGAATCAAAATAATCATGAAATTCCACTCCAACCACTTACTTATTGTGCAAGAAAGTGCATAAAACCTAATGAAATAAATGAAAAATGCTTGTGAAACTAGCATAAGATGACTTGTCATCAATGGTTTCGGTTTCATTTATGTAATATGTAATGTTTCTTGAAACTTAGGCTAGTTAACCTTAAGATAGGATTGAATGTGTTGGGTGTATGTTTAATTGTATGTGATTTTAATGTATGGGGATAACTTGTATGATGGTGATGATGATCTGGAGTTTTTATATGAGGAATATATGAGTTTGATTATGATTGTTGGTATTTAATGATTTTGAAGGCTGATGTTGGATATGTGATTTATTGTTGTTGATATGGTTGATGATTGATGATGGTTATTGATGTTGTTGGTAAATTGAAGGTGAGTGTTGAGATTGTTGATAAATGATGTGGATTATGATGAGTTGATGATTTTTGGAATATGTTGATAAATCATGATGTTGAACTTGGTAAAGATGGTGGGAGAGATGGAAATTGAAATGAAATGAGATTGATTTTGATGTTTAGTATTGAGTGAATTATGATTGAGGAAAGTGTTGGTGGAGGATTGGCTTTGGTATCATATATTTGAGGTTTGATGGTTGAGAATGGTATAATATGTTATAAAGGGTAGATTTTGATGGAAATTGGAATTTGAAGTGGTTTTAGTTGGAAATGTTGGTAAGTTGAGGTTTTATGACTTTTGGTAAAAGTTATTTTTGGTGAACTTTGTCTGATCATAACTTATGCCTCAGTTTTCAAAAATTGTTGAAATTTGTTTGAAATTGAAGCTTATTGAAAACTCTTCAAATTGATACAAAGTTTGTAAGATTTGGATTTTTGTAGAGGAAGTTATGATCATTCAAAGATTGGTGTAAAAATCTGAAATTCTGCAAAGTTATAAAATTTTATGATTTCTGGTATATGCGCACGCACAACCTTGTGCGCACGCACAACCCTGCAAAATTTTAGACCTGTGCGCACGCACAGGCAGGGAAAGGCGTGCTGTTTGCAGCGCTAGCACAGCTTGTGCGCGCACACACCAATGAGAAATTGCAACCTGTGCGTACGCACACCCCTGTGCACACGCACACGTTGGGAAGGTCAGTCTGTTGGGAGCGCTAGCACGCCTTGTGTGAGCGGACAGAATTGTAAAATTTGGTACCTGTGCGTACGCACACCCCTATGCGTACGCACACGTTTTAAAACTTCTCTTTGGCGTGTGCGCGCACACCCCTGTGCGTACGCACACGCCCTGTTTCTCAAACTTAAACTTTGTTTTCAACTATTTCCCCTTCCCAACAAGTTTGTAAGCTTCTGTAACACCATTTTAAGACTCTTGGGCTTGTTTTCAGGTATCAGATATGGGAAAGGTCCTAGGAGGATTTTATTTGGTAATTCTTTGAAAAGTTAGCAAAGGGAGGTTTAGGTTTCTGGTGTGTACTGAAGATGAGTTTGGTTGAGAGAAAAGGAAGAGTAGTGAACTTGGTGATTACTGACAGCGAATTGAGAAATTGATGAACTAATGAGTTCGGAATGGAATTAAGAACTGATGATGGTTATTATGAGCTTGATGGATATAGACGGAAAGTGTGCAAGGCCTATAACCCTGGCGTAGCAGATTTCTCTGCTGCATGAGTAGATGTTGCTGAAAGTGATTTGAGATGAAAAATGGTAATGTCTGGTGATGATTTGAGGACGAAGAAGTTATTGGATTGTTGAGAGTGTGCGGAGCCTATATCTCCGGCGTGGTAGATTATTCTGCTGCATGACCAGTTGTTGTTGAGAGTGTGCGGAGCCTATAACTCCAGCGTGGCAGATTGTTCTGCTGCATGACCAATTGTTGTTAAGAGTGTGCAGGGCCTATTTCCCTGGCGTAGCAGATTGTTCTGCTGCATGATTTGTTGTGGTTGGTTCCTTCTTTGCTGCAGGAAGTGTGCAGGGCCTATATCCCTGGCGTAGTAAACTCCCTACTACATGAGTGTGCAGGACACTATATCTCTGGCCTAGCAGATTCGCTGCTGCATGAGTGTGAAGGGCACTATATCTCTGGCATGGCAGAGAAGGCTACATCTGGAAGGATGTGTCAAGTTGGCATTCACGGACCGACAAGTGATATCACGAGCCAATAGGATAGACATTCATCATATGCATCTCTTATGTGCTTGTTTGCTTTGATTACTTGAGTTTGCCTAATTGTATAATATGCCTACTTGCTTCTTGAATTACTTGTTATATATTTGAATATTACCTGTGTTTTACTTGCTTGCATTATATGTGTTTGTCTAGTGCTGAGGAGGTTAGGTAGGCGGTGGCGTGGGGATCGCACGGAGGTTAGGTTGGCGAAGGCTGTGGGATACAGCGGTGTGATTAGTATTAGTTAGAATTCCCCTAAGTTTAGATAACCCAGTTTATGGATTAAGTTCTTTATTTATTTATTTTATTCTAAGCTTGAATATCCATATGCGATGTGAAGTTCTAGGATTGCCTTCGGTGTCCCGGAGCCTTACATCTTACATATTGGGCACTGTTACCATACTGAGAACCTCCGGTTCTCATAGCATATGTTGTTGTTTTTTTTCAGACACAGGTTGCACATCCACTTCGGTGAGATTACGGATATGGTGACAGAGCGGATTATGGTTCCTCCTTGGTTTATTTCTATTTTACTTTGTTATAGTTACTCTCACATCTCTTTGTATATTTATCTTTATGGCCTTAGAGGCTTACTTGAGAGATAAGTTGTATAAGTTGTTTTAACTCCAAAACTCTGTATTTTTCTGTGTGTAACTAGTCGGCTTAAACTCCGCAAGCTTAAGCTAGTTTCATATGATTATTATATTCTTATATCTATATATATGTTCTATTCTCTTGCATCTATACCTTGTATCTTATGCGTAGCTTCGTCTGAACGTTTTGTGCTTTTGTAAATCTGTCTTTGAGCTTAATCCTTCATCGGGCTTCTAGAATATATTATTTCCTTCTATATATAAATATGTATGAGCCTTAGAGTTGTCGTAACCTTTAATTAACCTTTGCTTTACGGCTAGAGGTAAGGCTTAGGGTAATTAGGGTGTTACAACCCTGTTTATTTATGTTAAGATTTATATAATTATGTTTATCTGTTTTAGTATGCCTTAAGATTGAAATCTTGTGATGGATATGAAGTCTAGGATTGCCTTTGGCATCCCAGGGTCTTATATCCTACATCACTGAGCACTGTTACCATATTGAGAACCTCCGGTTATCATACCACATTTCTGTTGTATTTTTCAAATGCAGGTCACAACCCACCTCAGTGAGTTGCTTGGGATGGTGACAGAAGCGGAGGATCCGGATACCTTTTTTAGTCTTTTTGATTTAATTTGTTTATACTTCTCTCACTTTTGTATTTTGCTTTAGCCTAGAGGCATATATTGAGAGAACAAAACTTGTATAAGCTGTTTTTACTATCTGGTTTCATGTATGGTCTGTATATGGCTAGCCGGCTTAAACTCCGCGAGTCGTGGCTAGATTCCTGTCATATTATGCTATTATATTTTGACATATCTTATCTGTATCTTGTGCTTTAAGTTAGAAGCTTCGATAGTACATTTTGTGCTTTTTAAATCCTGTTTTTGAGTTATATCCTTCATCGGGCTTCTAGATTATATTATTTTCTTTTATATATTATATGTATGAGCTTAGAACTGTCGTAAACTTTGGTTAACCTTTGCTTTACGATGTGAGGTAAAGCTTAGGCTAATTAGGGTGTTACATTTGACATTCTCGAACAACAACAGGAGGTTGAAACACAAGATCAGCAATGAGAAGAATCTCGTAGAGGTGGGAAAAGACCTCGACGAGAATTTAAGCAGTGGAACAAGCGAAGCATTTTCTTTGATCTTCCGTACTAGAAAACCAATTTTTTGCGTCATAATCTGGACTTTATGCATATTGAGAAGAATGTCTATGATAACATTTTGTACACTTTGCTTAATGACAAAGCAAACTCAAAGAACAATCTCAAGGCATGGAAAGATTTGAAAGAAATGGGAATAAGGCGTGATCTCTGGCCAAGTGACAATGGATCATATCATTTATCTTTATTTTCACTAACACATGACACCAAGAAGCTATTTCTTTCGGCGTTGAAGAATGTTGTGTTGCCAGATGGATACTCAAGTAATGTTTCGAGATGTGTGGATGAAGGACAGAAAAAAAATTTTGGATTGAAAAGTCATGACTACCATATTCTTTTGGAAGAATTATTACCAATAGCAATTCGTCATTTGCTGCCAGATCATGTTACTGCGGTATTAATTGAGTTTGGCTCATTCTTTAAGATCCTTTGTGGGAAAAGCTTAAGTACTTCTGAACTTGACAAGCTCCAACAACGCATAGTGGTTGTCCTTTGCCAATTGGAGATGTTATTTCCTCCATCATTCTTTACCGTCATGATTCACTTGATAGTCCATCTAGTAGAGGAAGCAAAGCTCGGAGGTCCAATGCATTATCGATACATGTATCCAATTGAGAGGTAAAATATTTTATACGATGAACTAAAGATCATTAGAGTTACATCTCTTGTCATGTCATATTTACTCGATTTTGTTATATTATTTTAGGGAGTTAGGACATCTAAAATCCCATGTATGGAATAGAGCACAAGCAGAAGCGTCTATAGTCGAAGGATATTTAGCTGAGGAATGTCTCACCTTTTGTTCTCGCTATTTTGAGGATATAGAGACAAGGTTCAATAGACCTAAACGTGTATGTGATGACCCACTTGACAAAGGATGCTCAGAATCTTGTCTCTTTCCGACGATGAGTGAAGTAGGGAGTTCTAGTACAATTTTTTTGTTGAGTGAAAAGCAAAAACTACAAGCCCATAGATATGTGTTACTAAATTATCAAGCCGTCAAGGATTATGTGAAGTGAGTAAAGATAGAGGTTATTTGCAGTAATATATTCGTAATATATATTCATTGGTGACATACTCTAAATCCAATTTAATTATTCATGCAGTGAATTTAGAGAATACATAACAAGAAGCTCAAAGGGAAGGAGACCGAACCCCACAGATATAGAGAAGAGAGTATTTAAGGATTTTGTTTCGTGGTTTGAAAAATGAGTAAGTTACTTAATTGTTAGAGTTTAAGAAATAGGAAGGGTGTTAAAATATAAATGTTTTAAACTTCATAACTTATCCCAATTTTAGATAATAAACCCGGATACCATAGAACAGCTGTCTACTGACATAAAATTTTTAGCACGACACCCCTTATCAAATGCAATGAGATATAGTGCTTATAAAATTAATTGCTGCACCTTTCGAACTGTTGCCCGTGAAGAAGGTTTGAAGACACAGAATAGTGGAGTATATTTAACCTCTAGCACACCATGTGTTGCAAGTCGAGTTGACAGAAATTTAAGACAAGGTGATGTACCCTATTATGGCAAGTTGGAGGATATAATTGAGGTTAGCTATTATGGGTGATTCACTGTTGTTCTCCTCAAATGTAAATGGGCTGATTCTACTCGACATAGAGGATATAGAAGAGATCAATGGCATTTTCATTGTGTTAACTTTGATAGACCAATTCATACTGGTGAACATGAAGAAGATGAGCCTTATATTCTAGTATCACAAGCATCAATGGTCTACTATGTAGATGATGTCGTTAACAAAGGTTGGAGTATTGTTGTTCATTTAAAACCAAGAGATTTGTATGAAATGGGTGATGAAATTGAAAAAGCTGCAGATGAGGACAAGCCACATCAAGAGCAAGCTATTGATCAATTTTTTGGCAATAGTGATGAATACATGCAATTGGAAACAAACCACTTGATCGATGATGTAGTTGACTCATTATGAGAAATCTAAGGTATAAGCTTATTTATATATTGGTTAATTTTAAGTTTATGGCTAATCTTTTGACTTGTTCATAAATTTTATCTTTGGACTAATTTTGTGTGAAATATAACATGCTTTTTGAGTTAATTTCTCTAACTTTTTGTTGTTAAATTCATCTACAGCAATGCTGAAGTGTAAACGCTTTACTAATTCCTGAGATCAGCTCCTCAACCTGAAAATGGTTTTGATTAGTCTAATGATGAGGTAGTACACAATTCACCAACGGATATTTCACCACCTAATCATGATTCAACAATGCAAAGCAATTCGGATAGTACTACGGATCATTCACTGCCAAACTAAGGATCCCAAGAACATACTAGGCGCTTTAGTGGACGTCAATCTTCTGAATATTGGACAGTGGAGATAATAGGTACGGTGCACAATAAATTTGTTTTCTCATGCTGAGTTGCTAAATAAGTGTGTTCTAAATAAATGCAAATTTTTATATTTCAATCTTTATATGTTATATTTTTTTGTGCAATCTCTTGTATGAAAGTAAAAAAATGATGCATTGATAATTGAATATACACTATGCCAATTTGTATAGGTTAATCCTGACCATGTATCTTTCTATGTTGCTATGGTTGAATAATCCTAAAGTTTATTTATTTTGAGGCATATGATAAAAATTTCAATTGTACGAAAATCTAGCCCAAAATAATTTTAATAAAAATCTTAAGACTTTCACCCAATTCCCGAGGAATAAAATGAAAATATGAACTAGTACTACTCCTATAATATTACTATACGACAAACTTATATGTATATGCATGGTTCTAGGTTTTGTGAAATCACATTATTTATCATCAAATCATCATAATCTTTTCCCTTTTCTTTTTCTTTTTGTTTTGGTCAAAATTGTTATTTATGTATCATCTCTCTAGTAATAACAAAAACTCGGTAGAAAAATAATGAGTGATGGTATGGTCTCTTTTTGCAAATTGCTCTCTTTCTCTCTCTTTTAGATGTTTAATTAATTAACTTATTTGTTAGTTACTTTATAATTTGAATAATATAAGATCATATCCAATAATTAAGGTGGCCAAATTGCATTCTTAATTAATTGATATCTCAATCCAATTTAGCCATTAGTAAGTGTGACCAAACTAATACAAGGACGTATTCCCCTGCTTAATCTTTTATTTTTTTGGGTCCACACTATCTATATAGATTGGAACACATTTTTTATCTAGAACATAATATATATCGGTTCTCCAAGTTTGTTATTTTCAAAATTCAAATCTAAAACATTTATTAGCTTAGGGTCTTTGACAAATTATACATGGATCCTGATGAATATATACATATGGTGGTGTTTCATATATAAGTTAATTAAAATTGCTCACTTGTCAATATCAACTATGATGTACCAGAACAAAGAACATACATAAGACCATTTCTTTGCTTGTGTTCACTAACAATTTGTTAACAAAGCCTTATCTGATTACCGTTCTTATTATCTTTTTCCTTTTTTTTTGTTATATATCAGCCAGTTATATTAAAAGCTTTTAAATAAAAATGTTTAAAATTTAATTTTTAAAAGTAACTTACACATAATTGATTTTATATGCAAATATTTTGTTTTTAAATTTTTAATTTAATTCTTAATTTTTTAAATAAAGGTACAGATGGAACTATTAAGACTAGAAGGCTAAAAGTTAAAGAAATGGATAACTTATCTAGAAATGACCAAGTTGTTGTAAACTTTGAAGATCAACAAACTATTGGAGAAGCCCAAGGTTTGCTTGCTCGATATCTAGGAACATTGGCAGTTGATTGTAAGTTATTTCTAATCAATTTCTCAAAGTGGTCAGGACCTTCAAGTATACCTCGATCTAGATTTGAAGAGTGTTTTAGTAACTTGCTGAAGGTATGTATTTGAAAATATTTACTTTTATCAAATTCTTATTAATATTATCTATTGTTAATGATATTCTATTATTTATATATGATTCTTTTTTATAGCCAAAATTTTATTTCAAAATTTCTGAGGGCATTGCAAAGCGATATTGCAAATTGAGCCTTGCAAAAAAGTGGTCACAACATAGAATAAAGTTATGGGATGAGTTCTATGATCCATGCATGAGTAGACAAGCAATCATTGATAATGTCCCAGTTGGCATCGACAGAGATCAATGGGCATCCTTTGTTCAGTATCAGTTTCTACCTTCTACAATGGTAACATGCTAAATTTTTGAGGATATAATATTAATACGTAATCATTTTTCTAATCATTTTTTTTATAGGAGATGTGTAAGAGAAACAAGGAAGTTCGCAATAAGCAAAAAATTCCCCATATTGGTGGTTCAAAATCCATCTCAAGGAAAAGACATGAAATAGTATGAACCATCACTCATTTTTTGTTGTTACTAAATTATCATATGCTCTTTAACATTTTTTTTATATTCTTTTGCGTAGTTTTTAGAGACTGGACAAAAAATTAGCCGTGGAGAAATGTACATAGAAACTCATAAGAAGAAAGATGGATCGTTTATGACTGATGAAGCAAGGGATATAGCGGTAAGTTGAACTTTTTGGTCTATTTTAGTAAAAATATTTTGTTAAATTTTTGTTGTTTAAGTCTCAACTGCAGGAACAAATTGAAGTATTTATGGCTCAAAATGAGAAAGATGAATATGGACCATCTACAAATGATGCTATTGACAAAGTGTTTGGGGAGGAGCATTCTCGTAGGGTGCGATGCATGGGAATGGGAGCAACACCTACTAATACTTTCAGAAATGCCAATCATCCTAGCCAGTTAGCTAATTCTTCAATTTCAATGTCATCTACTACCAATTACTCCAAAGCTGATTTTAAACATTTGGAGTCTAAATTTGATAAAACATTGACTGCATTCAAGGCTTATTTTCTTGCTAAAGAAGGAAGAATTCCTGTTGAACTTATTAGTATATTTGACTATGGAGCTTAGGTAAATTGCATTTTCTTGTCGATTTTATGTTGCACTAATAATTTTGAAAATTATGATAAATGATAACTGTTATATTATGCTAATGTTCTAGCATAGTATTAGTCTCGTATATTCTAACCTTACATCCCTACTCTTACTAATTTGTTGTTCAAGTTTTTGACGCAAGGAAAGGTTAATGCCTTCTTAAATTGTTTTTTATTTGAATTGTCGTTATAGTGTCATAGATGTGGCAATTTTTATGTTGATATTTCTGTTTTTAATTTATTTTAGACTAATGATGTTGACAACGAAACTATTACACCGATAACAGGAAGAACATCATTAGACAGAAGCAATGAAAATCGTGAAGACATTATTTAGTATTACTTTAAAGATTGATTAGTTGTTTATTATTGCACATTTGTTAGGGTATTATGTTGCAATTTTTTACTAAACAAATTTATTCAAGTAGTGAACTCATTAGTGGTAGTTATGAGTTTATATTATTTTAGCTTGTTTAATTTTTAGGATTAAACATATAAAGATAGTGAGGATTCAGATATTATGCATTTTATTATAATATAAAAAAGTTATTATTTATTTTAATGGGTTATTATAAAATAAGAAAAAGTTGTTTTAAGTATAAGATATTTGCGGAGGTTTAAAACTCCCACAACCTGAATCAAAACTGCTACAACATAGAACCGTCGGAGGTCTTTAGAAACTGATGCAATTTAGTTGAAACTCCCGCAAACAGCGGAGGGCAAAAAACCACCGCAATTTTGAGTTCAAAATAGCGTCGGTTCTAAAAAAACTCCCGTAACTTATTGCAGGACACCTAACTGCGTCATTTTACTAAACCGACGTTACGCAACTTGGGGGTTAAAAACCCCCCGCAAAACAAAAAAAAATTCCCACAAATTAGCGCCTTTTTTGTAGTGCGACGTGGTAAAACGACACCATAATAAATCCAGCCCAACCTGTATATGCTTAAGTCTGATCTAATGAAGTTCGGTCTCAAGCAGGGGCACTGTTCATACCCTAGCCCAATGCACAACCAGGCCCAAAGTAAGTAAAGCCCAATCAACATATACGGGCTTTACTGACACCTACCCGAACTTACGGAGGTCGGGCTCGACGACGCCATCGCCAACCCTACCAACCCGAATCAGTAACCAACTCATACAACCTCTCTTATTCATCTAGAAGGGAGATCTCAACAACCTCCCTAACAAAAAGGAATGGTTATCCACCATCAAAGGTGGAGCTACTCTAAAAGGTAGTTATTGACTCTACATCTATACCTATAAAATACCTTGACACCCTCAGGTATACTTCGAATCCAATCTACTAAAAATTTACTTAAACCCTTACTAACTTAAGTATTATAGTCTCTTACAGGAGGAACTCGGATGGCTTCATCTCTGCCAAAAAAGACATCACACACAACTCCTAAAGGAGCTTGAACCTCACGTTCAAGCCCAAATTATAATTTTATGTAACCATTGAAACAAAAACATACCAAGTTTCAATATTGTTGAAAAATATCACTGGAAGCACAACACTAAAATTAAAAAGCATAAATTAGAATTAAAAAAAAAGAATAATATAGGATTATAAATTTCAATGAAAAATTCGAGGATCATTAAAAGTCTAACCATGACAGTACCATCGTAGTACACACGACCTTGTTAGTTGTTGCAAATTGTCATCTTCAGCTTTTTTGTGCATTTTTGTTTCAATTATTTAGATATGATTTACTATAAGAATGTGGTAAAACCAAATTTATTACATGGATTTAATTGAAAATTAAGTCAAATCAGTATCAACAAATTAATTAACATCTCTTTATTTGGTTATCAACAGGAAACTTTTCCTTTGTAATTGTTGATAGCATATTAGAAATGGTTCCTATGATGAGATTCTAAATGGTATTTGCAGATATCCGTCCATTTAGATTGTTCTAATTTTAATCTTAATTATAATTAGCGGTTACTTTTTCTGTAGGACTCTTCTATCATACAAAATATGGGAGAATGGATAATGCATATAAGGTGTTTGATGAAAATTGTCAACAAAGAACTTGTGGCTTATACCACTATTACTTTGTATGCTTATAGTGCAGATTCTTGCCTCTATCTGACCTTGGTATATTCGTGCTCTTATTTTGGAAACAGTTAAATTGCTTACAACGAGATTATTAACAATTTATTTCATTATCTGGAAGCTATTTGATTTTCAATAAAGCAACATCCTTCAACAATTTCAGTTGTGTGCAGAAATGAAGTAGCATGATTCCGTTGAAGTTCACAACAATTTAGCAATGGATAATTCAGTGAATATGCTAAAGAAAACCATGGTCATGGATGAATCAAATGTGTTAAGAACTTAGGATACCCACTGAAAGTTGTAGATCATGAAGAATAAGAAGAATACATGCTTAGTTCCCGAATCACCTCCACCATGTTTGGCCTTTGCTCAGAAAGCTCATGAGTGCACATCACTGCAATCTTTGAAAGAATTGCTGCTTCTGCTTTCGAATATTTTCCCTTTAAATTTGTGTCCACAAAATCATCAAATCTGAAAGACTCAACTGCCATTCTAATTGAACACCCTACTGTTGTCTTCCCAGACAGAACTTGGAGAACAATGACACCGAATGCATAAACGTCGCTCTTCTCGGTGAAGCGTCCAGTGGTAATGTATTCAGGAGCTAGGTATCCCATGGCAGCACTAACTTTCAGTGCCGAGAAAACAATGTCATCTGCTAGAAGCTTGGGGAGCCCGGCATCCATGATCAATGGGTTAAACTGATTGTCAAGAAGAACTTTTTCAACTGAAATATTTTGGTGAACTATTGTAGGTTTGCTTGCTTCATTGCTGTGCAGATATCCAAGACCTGGTTAAAAAGGATTAGCAAATACTCAATATCAACCAGATAGATACTTATGTTCATTCTGCATAATAATTATAGCTTAATCTTTATTATAGGTTCATAACAATCGTCTTAATTCATGTAACCGACGCTAACTACTAAATAGTTGAAAAATACCTTGTTGTAAGAAAGAGGCAAATTTTCTGATCTACAATGAGTTTCTTAGAAAATATTGGGTGTCAAAAAGAACTAACCTTTTGCAATGCCCTTGATGATGGAAACCCTCTTAGACCACTCAAGTACATTTTCACTTCCATCTTCCATATCAAGATATATAGAGAGAATGCCACCGGTTACAAAATCGTAGACAAGGTAACATTCACCTCTACTACTTGAGCAACAAAAACCTCTCATCTTTACAATGTTTTCATGTCTCAGTGAGGTTAGCAGGCTCAATCCCTTCAAGAATTCAACTTCCTCAGGTATGCAGCATGTCACATTAATACTTCTGATGGCCACAGGAGAACCATCTCTGAGAACTCCTTTGTAGACGGCAGAGAATTTGCTCTTACCCAATAAATTGGCCTCTGAAAGATATTGTGTTGCTGATTCAATCTCGTCCACATTGAACCTAAACTTGTTTAGATATTCATGGGATAATCCACTGCAATTTTTACCATCAGCAAGTGGATCCAATCCATTGTTGTAATACTCAAGATTAACAAGTGGAGATGGACTTCTTGTGTAGACCATAGGTTGGACAGGGCTAAGTTGGCTTACAGAAGAATCCGACGTATGCAGGATCCTCTGCTTTCTCCGGCGATATCTGACAAATGTGACAAACCCAGAACCTATTAGTGTGATTGTGGCGGTTATAACACTTGCTGCAATGACAGCTTGAGGAAATCTTCTTGATTTTGAGCATTGAGTCTGGTTACAATGAAACTTGATAGTGGCAGAGTCAGGGAAAGCTTTTGGATAAGAACTGTTTATTGGTATATTTGGGACACTAATCTGGCTATCATATATACTATCTTTGTTGCAAGCTCTCAAGGTCGGAAACCGAAACCCCATGGCGCACAGACCTTGATTGTTTGCATATTGAAATCCTTTATCAAGTTTCCTCAATGCTTCATTTTCAATGTAAAAAACATGAATCAGTTTACATTCGAAAGTAAAAAGATCAAAATGAAGGCAAATTTTGGAATAGGGAAAAGTTAGAAGTTATTAAATCAGTCGAATTTTGCTACAAGGGGTGGGGAAAAAAAGAAGAAAAAAACGATGATAGAGGCATACCAGAAGGGACAACTCCTGATAGAGAATTGTTTTGAACATCTAGAACTTCCAAGTGTGCAATATCAGCTAATGTTGCAGGAATTACACCATTGAGGTTGTTGAAGCTCAAATTTAGCCTCCTTAGCATTTCTAGGTTCCCCAAGCTTGGAGGAATCATACCAGTTAATCTGTTATGTTGCAAAGCCAGAACATTAAGCTGCTTCAATGAACCGATCTCCTTCGGTATGCTCCCAACTAGCTGGTTAAAGCCTAACTGAAGCACTAGAAGTATGAAGAGCAAGGGAACATGGATTAACGTACAGAAATAAAATCAAAACCCCTTCAAAATCTATATAAGGTAGTTTAATTAAGAATTCATTTTAAATACATTGGGATCAGTTACCTTTTTTCCATGAAGATACTCTGAGTTTATTCTTTTCTAATCTAACACAAGTAAACATAATATAAAAAACAAATACATGAAACATAAGATTTTGTTCATACCAATATTTTCACCCATGTAAATGTAGTAATACATTTACAATTTGGGTAAATTAGAGTACTAACCTTCCCCTAGAATCAAGCTATGCTACACAAACACTCTTTTATTTGAATAATATACACTAACCTCTCCTAAAGTTTAGGTAATATCACACTCATTACTCTTTTACTGTAAAATACGACACTGTCCCTGGAGAGATTAGTGGAAGTATGACAACTGTCAAATTAAGAAATGTTTATAGGAGAAGTCACTGTAATTTACCCTTAAAGTTCTAGTTATTAGTTTTACCCTCCAATTGAAACTGTGGCATTTTCATGTAGAAGTTAAGGTTCAAGTGGAGAAAATTGTCCACAACCTACATTGGAATAACTCCATATAGTCCATCACATTGTCCAACACACTTAATTGACAGAGTGATTGGCAGATGATTCAACAATTCAATTCATATACATGACTACTCTATAGCCTTACCATTTCTACTAGCAATCATCAAAATATCTCATTTCCAATGAATGTCTTCAGCTAAAATGCAACAATCCATGGATTCAAACTAATTAAAAAGCTTCTACCCCACTTTTTCTACAGTTACTTTCAGTCATGAAGAACATGAACATTAAAAAAAACCAGAAAAATCTTATCCAATACAGAGAAAACTTGATCAAACAATATGAAATATGCATTATGTTTCACTATGCAATTTACTATTTTTAGTAATAAAATACACAAGTATTTCTTTAGAGAGAATTTAGCATGTGGTAAGCATGTAAATGAGAGAACCAAGGCAGTTAAGTAGGCTAAATAGGGGGAATATTTCCAATTTTCTATAAAACAAACCTTGTAGGCTAGTCATTTTTCCAATCTCCTTTGGAATGCTACCAGATAGGTTATTTACATTGAGATAGAGATCAACCAATTCAGTGAGATTCGAAATCTCTATTGGTATCTCGCCGAAAATGATGTTGTAATGAAGATATAAACCAGACAAGCACTTAAGTTCAGCCACCGAAGGAGAAACCATGCCAGAAAGACCCCTTCCGGCCAACGATATGTTGGCCACTTTTCGGTGCTGGTTGCAAGCAACACCTAAGAAGGAATCAGTGCATGGATCACCATCACTTCTCCATGAACCAAGAACCTTGCCTTCTGGGTCTAGAGAGGATTTCAGGTCCATGAGAGCTCTTAGCTCTGCATTTCCATGAACTAATTTTGGACTAATAAGAAGTGCAAGAAATTGAAAAAATGAAAGTAGCAGGAGGAAATGAAAGGAGTTCATTTTATGAGCTTGGACTTGTTATGTGAGAGTTTTCTGAAACTAAACTAACCCATTTGAGTTTTGTGCTAAAGGCTCGAACATTGATCTTGGTTTTGGTATTGGTATTGTTGTTTGGGTTGTTTTGGTTGATGAAAGTTGAAACATGTTGCCATAGTCAATGGTGAAAAAGCATGACTTTGTTAGTCATTTGATTACCGACTTTGTCTAAGATTTTGTTAGTGTTATTTATTTATTTAATTATTTTTGAATAATCTTTTTCCATTGAGAGTGAAGAAAGGGAAAAAGGAAAGCAAGCAGAATTTTTAATTTTCAATCAGGGAGCGGAGTCTTAATTAGTTATCTAACTTTAATACTTTAAGAGTCATTGACAGAAAGGTAGGTTTCACATTGCACCATTTCGATTCAGAAGCTTAAACGATTCTGGCTGGGTACCATGGACTGATGGACCCACTAGGTTTGAATACGTGGTCCATTAGTTTTCAATTTTGCCATTAATAATATTTTTAATGGTGTGAGATTACATTTAATGATAAAAAATTATTCAATTTTGTTTTGATGGTTAAGTGCTGGCCAAAAAACACAAAAATTGTTGGCTATAGACTTTTTCAAATATTTATATATTTAGACATGTCTTTACTTAAATACGTTAATTTTATAATAAATCGAAAAATGAAAAGAAATGGTTGATTTTTAAAGAACGGAATATATAATGGCGCATGATGTACAACATTGTTGTATACTTGTGGATTTGAGGTAAAACTTTACCTACAATACTTGAAAAGAAATAAGGATTTACAAATACCGTGTTAAATGTTTAATCACTCATCTGATTTCACATGGGAAATATTTTTACATGTTTAATAATTTAAATCTACATTGTTTATTTATTTATAATAAAAACTAAATTCTATAAGTTTATTTAAGATATATTCACGGTGGACGGTGGACTTTTACAAAATATTAATGATATTTAATTTTTTTTATAATTAAAATAATATTTTTTTACAAAACATAAATGATATTTTATCTTTTGATAATTAAAAAAATATTTTTTATACAAATCTTTAATACTACTGTCATAGCTATATAAAATACTAAAATAATAAAATATTTTCATGTTTCACATTTAAATTATTCAGGATTTTTTTAAATAAAATAAAAAAATTAATTCATTTCCCAAATAAGATTTTTGAATTTTATTTTTCAGAATACGCTTTTATTTTTGTATTTAAAGCAAGTTTGTTGTACCCTCGGAGAACTCTAAGTTGAGTTCGGCACACTATATAAATCTAGTGGGGTCATTCCCATTTGTTATTTTCTTTCCCAATCTCTCCTCCAAATTTATTTTGTTCCTCTGTTCTGTCTTTCGACGTTCGTGAAGTTTGTTATCTAGAACATCCTTATTTTTAAGTTAGTAAATAATATGTTAGTTAGAGTTACTTTTCTTAGATTGGTTAGATTTACTGTTTACGTGTTAGTTAAAGTTACTAGTTAGTGGTTGCATATTAGTTAAAGTTACTATTTACTGTTTACATGTTAGTTAGGGTATATAATATGTTAGTTAGATTTTTTATGTTATTGTTTTCAAGTACAGTTGTTGTTTATTATTTATAAAATTAGTATAAGTTGTTAGTCAATTTTTAGTTAGTTTAGTTAGAATAATTAGTTTAAGTTATGAATTACAAGGTAATTAGTAGAATAATTAGTTAGATTAAGTTATATTAGAAAGAAACATGATTAGTAAAATTTGGAGTTCAGTTAGTTATTGATTAGGATTGTTTAGGGTGTTAGTTGACGGTGTCATGTAGTTGGGTTAAATTTTATTTAGTAAGTTTATAAACTGATTAACAAGTAAGGTAGACAATTAGTAGTTTTAAATACGTATTTTAAGAATTTAGTTAATGTGAAAGAAACTGAGTTCATTATATGTTATTTTATTTTACTAGAGTGTGGTTAGATGGAGTAGCAGTCATTGAGCTACGAGGAGACGCTTTACAGATCAGATTAGGTCAAGCACATTGTTGGCAGACTTGATCGAGTGGTACGCTTTTATCATTGTTGTTTATTTTGTTGTAATTAATAAACAATGAACTTGTTATTTTGTGTTCACGGTGATTTTTTTAATTTATTTTTCTATTTGGTAGGCGCCTCATATCTTGCGCACCAGGCAAAAATTTGATGGCACGACTGTCGGAGCAGATTAGGCCATATCTCAGACAAGCCGGGTTTGAGTATGTGGCCTATATGGTTGAGTTCGAACACGACTGGCCACTTGCCTCGGCATTGATAGAGAGATGGAGGTCTAAGTCACACACATTTCATCTACCATGCGGGGAGATAATTATCACCTTGCAGGACGTGGCATATGAGCTAGGACTCAGGATCGACGGTGATCCTATGAGTGGATTGATAAACCACTATTTTATGGTTTATAATGTGTTTAATTGTGTGGTTTTATCATGATCTTTACCCACTTATTCATATGATTAGCATGCATTTATATTTCCTTCCTAAAATTATTACATTATTGAAAACTTGCTTCCTAGAGACTTTTAATTATGTATTTTAATTCTCCTTTATTCCATTCGATGCTGTGATCTGTGTGTTAAGTGTTTCAGGCTTTATAGGGCATGAATGAGTTGGAGATTGAAAAGGAAGCTTGCAAAAATGGAAGGAACACAAGAAATTGAGGAGATGACCTGCGAGAAGTGATGCGGCCGCATGGCTCACGCGACCGCGCGAGAGAGAGGAAATCGCAGTGACGCGGCCGCATGAATGACGCGATCGCGTGATGTGCGGGATCTGCATAATCTGCAGAATTCGCTGGGGGCGATTTTGGACCCTGTTTTGACCCAATTTTCGGCCCAGAAAAGCAGACTAGAGCCAGAGAACATGCAGAGACCGAGGACAACATTCATTCTACACAATTTTTAGTTTTTAGATCTAGTTTTACTCCTCCTCTAGATTTTCTCTGTACACATTCATAGTTCTTAGGATTTTATTTCTATTACTTTTTGCATTGGGATATTGAGAAGAGTTATCACCTCATCAAGACTTCGTCATTCTAGTTCGTTTTCTTTACTTGGCTCTTACTCTTCCATGTCCTTTAATTTACTCAATTTTACTATTGAATTATTTTTAGGATTTATTAATACAAGAATTACTTTTATTTTTAATTGATTTCTTTGATTTTTATTTATCATGTCTTTTTTTAATTCCCTTTCCTATGTTATGAATTCTACATTCACAATGAGCGAGTAGTTCCCTAACTTGATGGGGAGTTGATTGAAAGGAACCCTTGAGTTGGAATGCTCAAAAAGAAAAATTGTAATTGGGTTTATTGTTGGATTGCCCTCTAGTCACTGACACCAATCCCTTTTAATTGAGTGGGTTGGAACTTGTGAATAGAAGTAGCATTCCAACTTATTTGACTTTTCCTTACCTAGTAAGGGATAACTAAACAGGACAACCTTCAATTGTCAATTAATCTTGAGAGTACTCCAACAAGAATAGGGCTTCCAGCTAATCTACTCCCAGTCAAGGCTTTTATTTAAATTACATAAATTCTCTAATTTAATTTCCTGTTATTCAATTCAAAGCATTTTGAAACCATCTGATTAATAAAATAGCACACCTTTCTGCAACTTGTTGGGAGACGACCTGGGATTCATACTCCCAGTATTTTAATTTTAATTTTTGTGACACCCTTCTAAATTGATAAGCGGATTTCTGGTTGGTTAAGAACTATACTTGCAACGCATATCTTATAACAATTCTTGACTCGCCAATTTCCGCTACGTCATGGATGCATAGGTTGTTGGATCCGCTTTGACCATTGTGAAAATGTGTTGAACAATCACCTCCAAATCCAACTTACAATGGTCTTGCCACATCAGTAGGAAAGCAGAAGTTCAGAAGCAACAAAGCATCTCCAGACGCTTATCTGAAATTCCCACCAATGAATTACATAAGTATCTCTATCTTATTTTCTGTTTTATTTATATTTTAATTATCAAAACCTCATAACCAATTGAATCCGCCTGACTGAGATTTACAAGGATGACCATAGCTTGCTTCAAGCCGACAATCTCCGTGGGATCGACCCTTACTCACGTAAAGTTTATTACTTGAACGACCCAGTGCACTTGCTGGTCAGTTACGCGGAGTTATGAAAAGTGTGAATCACGTTCTCGCATACCAAGTTTTTGGCGCTGTTGCCGGGATTGTTCGAGTTTGGACAATTGACGGTTCATCTTGTTGCTCAGATTAGGTAATTTTATTTTAATTTTAAGCCTTTTATTTTCGAAAAATTCAAAAATATACAAACATTTTATTTTGTTCTTCAGAATTCTTAAGAATGAATTCTAGAGTTTCATCATGATCTGTTGAAGCCTGGCTGGCTGTAAGGCCATGTCTAAATTCTTTTGGACCGAGGCTTCCACTTATCATTGCAGGAGCTTTTTTATTCCTATCAATTTGGCTGTCGTATGTAATGCTCTGCAGAAGCTTGGCTGGCCATTGGCCATGTCTAATCTTTTGGACCGAAGCTTTCACATAAAGCTTGGCTGGCTATTAAGCCATGTCTAAATTTTTGGATCGAAGCTTTAGACTAACATTGCATGATTCCTGGAATTCTTTTTAAAAATTTTGAATTCCTTTATTTTCTTTTCCTGATTAATTTTCGAAAAATTCAAAAAAAAAATTTATAAAATCATGAAAACCAAAAATTTCATGTTTGAGTCTTGTGTCAAATTTTAAGTTTGGTGTCAATTGCATCTTTTTAATCTTTCTTTAAATTTTCAAAAAATTCATGCATGTGTTCTTCATGATCTTCAAGTTGTTCTTAATGACTATCTTTGTTTGATCTTGTGTTTTTCTTGTTTTTTGTCTTTTCTTGTTTTTCATATGCATTTTTGAATTATTATTGTCTAAAGTTTAAAAATTTTTAAGTTTGGTGTCTTGCATGTCTTTCTTTTCTTAAAAATTTTTCAAAAATAAGTTCTTGGGGTTCATCTTGACCTTCAAAGTGTTCTTGGTGTTCATTGATGACAAGTCATCTTATGCTAGCTTTTCAAGCATTTTTCACTTGTTTCATTAGGTTTTATGCACTTTCTTGCATTATAAGTAAGTGATTTAGAGTGGATTTGCGTGGTTTTGTTGAATCAATCAACCATCCTTTATTTGACACTAAATCATGAGGTTTAAGCTAAAATTAATTAGTTTTTGAATGATTTACAAACCTTGTGAATTTGGTGATACTTTGATTGGTTGTTTTGATTACTTGTAGGTGAAGAAAAAAAAAAAACAAGAAAGCGTGGCCTATGAAGCGTAGCCAAAGGAAACAAAAGTGTGGCACATCAAAGGAGAAAAGCCATAGCGCTCTCTCAAAGAGCTCAGCGCTCTCTATTCGAGCGCTACTCAAGGCCAAGAAAGCAAATGGCAAGGAAGCTGCACTCTCTCCCTTAACCGAGCGCTACAACAATCCAAGGAAACAAGGCAACAAACATAGAGCTCGGTTAACTCACTTAACTTTATCGGGCTCCACTTCAAATAAATTCAAGAAAAATGTTTGCCAGTAGAGGCCACAAGGTTCGAACCAAGTACTTGAGGCATGAGGAGAAGCACTACTCAAAGGAAAAATAAGCCAAAATGGCTCAGCAAGGATTCGAACAAGGATCTCCCCACACTCAAGGCAAAGGAGCGCTACTTCACTTGCAAGAAATTGGGCAATTTTGGCTCAACAAGGATTCGAACCTGGAGCCTCACCTTGCAAGCAAAGGGATGTTGCGCTCTCATACATCACCGAGCGCTACATTGCTTGACACGGAGAAGGAGTAAGCACCAAGATGGCAAGGCCAAGGCCCATGGATGCTGCGCTCTCCTACTTGACCGAGCACTAGTGAGGCTGACACGGGCAAGGCTTGGCACGCAACCAATTTGGCAAGGCAAACAAAGGGGGAGTGTTGCGCTCACTCCATCAACCGAGCACTACCCTGGGAGCAGCACCCATGGCCCAAATTCAATTAAAATTCCATTTAAATTCAATTCTTCACAAAATTGAAAGGCCCACTCCAAATTCTGAAATCCAAAAATAGGAAGTGTATAAATAGAAGTTAGTTTGATTTAGAACGGACCTTTTTTTTTAGACTTTTATTTTTCTTTAACCTTTTTGACACTTTTACTTTTCAATTTCATTTTGAGAGCTCATTTTAGATTTTAGCTTTGGGGGTTTCGAAATTGGGATAGAGAATTGAATTCTCTTCCTTTTTCTTCTTACTTTTACACTCTTCACTCTTTGTTTTGGATCTGGGATTGAGATTAAAGGAATTCTATTTCATTCTTGATCTGAGATCTCTCTTTGTTTACTTTCTGCATAATTTCAAGGAATTGTGATTTGGATCTATGTTTTCTTTACTACTTTCATCTCTATTTCTTCTGCAATTATTCTCTGTTGGATCAAGGAAGGAATTGAGATCTAGACTTGTTTTCTAGTCTCATTCAACCCCTGAGATCTTCAACTTCTCTTTTAGATTTTACAATTAAGTTGAATTCAATTTCTGTATTACTTCTTCAAGTAATTTTTCTTTTCTGTTTGAGATCTGCTGTATTTCAATTCATCTTTTACTTCTCTTGATTGCTATTTACATTCTCTTGTTTAATTTCTGAGATCCCAGCTCCCAAAGCCTTTTACTATTCAAGCAATTTACATTTCTTGCACTCTAAGCTTCAGCTATTTATATTTCTTGCAATTTAGCTTCTGTCATTTACCTTACTTGTACTTTAAGATTCAGCTCATTTACTTCTTTTGTCTTTTAATTTACTGCCAATTTTCCCTCTCCCTTTAAATTTCATGCAATTTAGCTTCTGTTGAATGCAAATCATTCAAATCAAAACTTGTTTGCTTGACTAAATCAACCACCTAACTAAAATTGCCCAATCCTTCAATCCCTGTGGGATCGACCTCACTAATGTGAGTTATTACTACTTGATGCGACCCGGTACACTTGCTGGTGAGTTTTGTGTTGGATCGTTTTTCACACATCAAGTTTTTGGTGCCGTTGCCGGGGATTGATTAGATTGACAATGATTAAGTAAGGTGGTGGTCTAGATTAAGCACTTTTTCTTTTTATTTTTTTTACTAAGCACATTAACTGTTTGAATTTTTGCTTAAGCTAACACTAACTTCACTCTATCAGTAGAGTGAATTGTTTTTGTTTTTGGTTTTGTGTTTGTTTCTTGGTTGTATGACAGAAGCAAGGAAAGAGGTCTCCACCTTTGGAAACCTCTGAAGAAGAGTACAAAAAAAAATGGAGGAGAACCCAACAAATCCACCAGTGGGAGTGGCCAACAACAATGGTCAACCACAAAGGAGAGTATTAGCTTCATATACATTTGCTAATCCAAGGCATTGTGGGAGTAGCATC
>NC_029785.2:57477925-57478750 GCF_000816755.2 Arachis ipaensis
TTGATTAGATTGACAATGATTAAGTAAGGTGGTGGTCTAGATTAAGCACTTTTTCTTTTTATTTTTTTTACTAAGCACATTAACTGTTTGAATTTTTGCTTAAGCTAACACTAACTTCACTCTATCAGTAGAGTGAATTGTTTTTGTTTTTGGTTTTGTGTTTGTTTCTTGGTTGTATGACAGAAGCAAGGAAAGAGGTCTCCACCTTTGGAAACCTCTGAAGAAGAGTACAAAAAAAAATGGAGGAGAACCCAACAAATCCACCAGTGGGAGTGGCCAACAACAATGGTCAACCACAAAGGAGAGTATTAGCTTCATATACATTTGCTAATCCAAGGCATTGTGGGAGTAGCATCCTTACCCCAAATTTCAATGCAAACAACTTTGAATTGAAGCCCCAACTCATCACATTGGTACAAAATAACTGCTCCTATGGAGGAAATCCAGTAGAAGATCCAAATCAGCATTTATCCACCTTCTTGAGGATCTGTGATACAGTAAAGTCCAATAGTGTGCATCCAGAAACATACAAATTACTGCTGTTCCCATTTTCATTAAGGGACAAAGCTGTTCAATGGCTTAAAACCTTTCCACAAGGAAGCATCACTAGCTGGGAGGATCTAGTGAATAAATTCTTGGCCAAGTTCTACCCCCCTCAAAGGATCATCAGGCTCAAGACTGAGGTGCAAACCTTCACACGGATGGATGCAGAATCTCTCTATGAGGCATGGGAGAGGTACAAGGCCCTGATTAGAAAATGTCCCTTGAAATGTTCAATGAATGGGGCATCCTTCAAAATTTCTATGAAGGATTAACTCTTAAGGC
>NC_029785.2:57479242-57488717 GCF_000816755.2 Arachis ipaensis
TCAGCAGGAGGTTCTTTGCAACTAATGAAGACAACAGAGGAGGCTCAAAACCTCATTGATATTGTGGCAAATAATCAATACTTCTTTGCTCATCAAAGATAACGCCAACCAGCTCAAAGAAAGGGAGTATTGGAGCTGGAATGTGTAGATACCATCTTAGCTCACAACAAGATGATGCATCAACAGATTCAGCAACAGATGGAGAATATAGCCAAACATTAAGTTTGGTGTCTGCATACACATTGAATTGAAGAGAAATCAATTTTGTTTATAAAATCAAATTTATAAATAGAAGGATCATACATTGTTTCATTTTAGGAGTTTATGATAGAAAATAAAATGTTCCTTATGATGAATATACCAATTGTGATGAATTATTTGCATTTTACATTAATCCCTTAGCAAGAAACAAGTTTGGTGTTCACTAAATTTTGGTTCACTATCTAAGGAGCACAATTGATTATTTATGAATAAAGAACATGTTAAATTGTTTAAATGCTTATCATCACACCACCGTGCCACTTTTAAATCCTAAGGCTCACTATTTTGTTGATTTAATTGAATAGGAAAAAGAAGATTGAGAAGAGGACAAAAGAGGAGGGAAGGCACATTTATGACAAGCCAAGGGAGGGTGATCACATGTGCTTAGAGAAGTGTGCCCCTTGGAAAACAAAATCTGCATGTATGCACCCTTGGAGACCGAACCTCATGCATCCAATGGGGAAGGAATCCTTGTCAACCTTCAACTATGCATGCAAACCGTTCATCTCATGAGTTTCCCATAATGTTTAGTTCAATCCTCACCCTTCATGTTCTTAACCGAATTGCTCCCTTCAAGTGTGTTTTTGTTCAAAACCTTGATGCCTTTTCTATAAATAGTTTGAGACACTTCATGAGCTACACATTCATACAAGCTTTCCTCATATTTGTAAGCCTTTGTTTAACCTTTCACTTATCCGAAAACACGTTCAGCACCCATCTTCCCCAAACAACACATCATTTTCCCTTCTTTTCATAACAAAACCGAACCTCGCCCCAACCAAAGTTCACCCTTGTTTCTTCCCTCTTTCTAAACTCATGGCCTCATCAAGTTATAGTAGAAGAAAAGGAAAAGCACTAATGGTGGCCGAACCCCCAACCTATGATACAAAGAAATTTAAATCTCAGTTTCATGAAGCAAGATATCATAGGCTCATGAAATCAAAGCATGTCATTCCTGAGATGGGCTTCAGACTGAGGGAGGGGGAGTATCCAATCATGAGGTAAATTACTAAGGAAAGGAGGTGGGAGCTTCTATGCTATCCTCTCACTGACATTAGTGCAGTTATGATAAGGGAATTTTATGCCAATGCTATGAAAGAGAGCAAGGACATCCCCCTTATAAAAGTTATGTCAGAGGTGTTGAGGTGGATTTTAGTCCATCATCAATTACAAGGGCCTTACAGTTGAGAACCATAACCTATGGAGAGCTTAGCTTTGAGGATAGACTGCAGGGAGAGAATGACCCTGATGAGATATTATAGGGGATATGTTTGGAAGGGACAGATTGGGAAAGAGATTCAAAGGGAGTCCCAAGACACTTGAAAAGAATAGATCTCACTCCTGAGGCCAAGGGGTGGTATGAGATAGTAAGGAGATCTATACTCCCTACTGGAAACACCTCAGGGGTCATAGTCAAGCGAGCACTCTTGACATACTACATCCTACATGGAGGAGAAATCAACCTCTCACAACTCATAGTCGATAGTATTCAGGAGATGGCTGAAAGCACAAACAAATCGGGTAAGCTTGGTCATCCAAGCACCATTCTAAGGCTATGCAACAGGGCTGGGGTACTCTTTGAAGACGAGGACACAGAGAAAGTAAAAGGAGGAAAGGGAATCACAAAGAGAAGCATGGAAGGCATTACTAAAGAGGATGATCAAGAAGAAAGACCCCAAAGAAGAAGAAGACCACAAGTGGAGGAAGAGCAAGCTCCTGGTGCTATAGACATGAGCCAATTACAAAGATCTCTTGAGAAAATATCTCAACAAAACATGAGAGCACATGAGCAGTATTTAAGGCAGCAAGAGCTATATTTGCAACAACAGGAGTAGTACATGAAGGATAGAGAGGGAAGAGAGAACTGGCAGCGCCAAATGGAGGAGCGACAAGAAAACTGGCAGCAACAAATGATGGCTCAACAACAAGAATTCCAAACAAAGGTTCTTGAGGGGCAAAGGGAACAATCAACAAATTTTCAAGAGTCATATGACAGATTGTTCCTGAGTCAAGCCAAGTATGGGGAGTACACTCACAATTTATATCAGTGGAAGAACATATATCATACCATTGGAGAGGGTAGGCATTATGATAGAATAGAGTATGATATAGACACCCAAATAAAGTTGGACTACTTGGTCCACAGCATGCCAGTAATAGAACCACAAATCAAGCCATTTGCGCAATGCCCAGAGCTAGCAGACCGTCAGAAAGCCAGAGCCGAGAAGAATATAGCACGCATGGAGAAAGGATTAGAGGAAGCTGGACTTTCAGGTCTAATAGACCCTATCTGGAAGAGAAGGTGCCCTGTTGAAGAGGCTCAGGATTACACCAAGACAAGTTAGAAAAAGGGAGAATCAAGCAAGAGTAAGGGACATGACAATTAGAAGGTGGTGGAGTTTCTTTCATGTTTTCTTTTCAAAATTTAATAAGAAAGATGCATATCTGAGATATGAGATGCCTCCAAATGCTTTATGTTTTGCAATTTTATATTTTGGGTAGTTTTCTTACAAGTGAATTGCATAATGTTTGTCATCCATCATTAGCTTGAATTTTGTTTTGTTCCTTTCTACATAAATAAAAGAGAAATGTTTGATTTAGAAAAGTGAATGTTCAATATTGCAGAAGTTAGGATAAAAGTTAGTGGTGGTACTTGTTTGATTCAATTGTTAGCTGATAAAACAAAAAGCTGCATAATAATATGATCCTTTAAAGTGTGAGTTAGTTTGCTGCTATAATCTGTCAATTAATGAAATTCCTTTGGGAATGAATCAAAACAAAAAGAAAAGAAAGAGAAAAGCCAAAAATTGGCAAAACAATAAGGCTAGATACCAATAGCTTGGACCCTAGGACATATGCTTGTGGTGTTTTTGGTACTAGGATATGCTTGGACAAGTAGGTTCTGAGGAGTATTTTGAAACTTGGCCACTTAGATCAACTGATTTGGGATTGCCAACCAAAAGTCTACTATCAAGAGCAACCTAGCTACAAAACATTTAGTGATCCAAAGAGATGCTGGGCATCAATGTTCCTAGGAAGAATTTGTGAGCCATGTGTCTGTGGTGAAGAAATGTTGAGCAAAAATTGAGCCAAAAGGGCTACAGCAACATTTGCCACCAAGCCTTTACTAAGTAATAAGCTTTCTAAGCAAAATAAAGAAGGAAAAGCTAGCAAGGGATCAAGCAGAAGTAAGGCAGTATAGCAGCAAGTTTAATGAACCTTTGAAGAAGCATTTCTTATCTGCCAGCAAAGAATAAATGAGCTACCATTGATCTGCATAAAACCCCATGAACCAAGTTCAATTATCTACTAAATAAGGACATGCATACTTCTCTGTTACATTTCATTTTCTCTTATGTTTAGTGCTTGCTTGGGGACAAGCAAGGTTTAAGTTTGGTGTTGTGATGACAAGTCATCTTATGCTAGCTTTTCAAGCATTTTTCACTTGTTTCATTAGGTTTTATGCACTTTATTGCATTATAAGTAAGTGATTTGGAGTGGATTTGCGTGGTTTTGTTGAATCAATCAACCATCCTTTATTTGACACTAAATCATGAGGTTTAAGCTAAAACTAATTGGTTTTTGAATGATTTACAAACCTTGTGAATTTGGTGAAACTTTGATTGGTTGTTTTGATTACTTGTAGGTGAAGAAAAGAAAAAAAAACAAGAAAGCGTGGCCTATGAAGCATAGCCAAAGGAAACAAAAGCGTGGCACATCAAAGGAGAAAAGCCATAGCGCTCTCTCAAAGAGCTCAGCGCTCTCTATTCGAGCACTATTCAAGGCCAAGAAAGCAAATGGCAAGGAAGCTGCGCTCTCTCCCTTAACCGAGCGCTACAACAATCCAAGGAAACAAGGCAACAAACACAGAGCTCGGTTAACTCACTTAACTTTATCGGGCTCCACTTCAAATAAATTCAAGGAAAATGTTTGCCAGTGGAGGCCACAAGGTTCGAACCAAGTACTTGAGGCATGAGGAGAAGCGCTACTCAAAGGAAAAATAAGCCAAAATGGCTCAGCAAGGATTCGAACAAGGATCTCCCCACACTCAAGGCAAAGGAGTGCTACTTCACTTGCAAGAAATTGGGCAATTTTGGCTCAACAAGGATTCGAACCTGGAGCCTCACCTTGCAAGCAAAGGGATGCTGCGCTCTCATACATCACCGAGTGCTACATTGCTTGACACGGACAAGGAGTAAGCACCAAGATGGCAAGGCCAAGGCCCATGGATGCTGCACTCTCCTACTTGACCGAGCACTAGTGAGGCTGACACGGGCAAGGCTTGGCACGCAACCAATTTGGCAAGGCAAACAAAGGGGGAGTGCTGCGCTCACTCCATCAACCGAGCACTACCCTGGGAGCAGCACCCATGGCCCAAATTCAATTAAAATTCCATTTAAATTCAATTCTTCACAAAATTGAAAGGCCCACTCCAAATTCTGAAATCCAAAAATAGGAAGTGTATAAATAGAAGTTAGTTTGATTTAGAGAGGACCTTTTTTTTAGACTTTTATTTTTCTTTAACCTTTTTGACACTTTTACTTTTCAATTTCATTTTGAGAGCTCATTTTAGATTTTAGCTTTGGGGGTTTGGGAATTGGGATAGAGAATTGAATTCTCTTCCTCTTTGTTCTTCTTTTACACTCTTCACTCTTCGTTTTGGATCTGGGATTGAGAATTGAAGGAATTCTGTTTCATTCTTGATCTGAGATCTCTCTTTGTTTACTTTCTACATAATTTCAAGGAATTGTGATTTGGATCTAAGTTTTCTTTACTGCTTTCATCTCTATTTCTTCTACAATTATTCTCTGTTGGATCAAGGAAGGAATTGAGATCTAGACTTGTTTTCTAGTCTCATTCAACCCCTGAGATCTTCAACTTCTCTTTTAGATTTTACAATTGAGTTGAATTCACTTTCTGTATTACTTCTTCAAGTAATTTTTCTTTTCTGTTTGAGATCTGTTGTATTTCAATTCATCTTTTACTTCTCTTGTTTGCTATTTACATTCTCTTGTTTAATTTCTGATATCCCAACTTCCAAAGCCTTTTACTATTCAAGCAATTTACATTTCTTGCACTCTAAGCTTCAGCTATTTACATTTCTTGCAATTTAGCTTCTGTCATTTACCTTACTTGCACTTTAAGATTCAGCTCTTTTACTTCTTTTGTCCTTTAATTTACTGCCAATTTTCCCAATCTGTTTAAATTTCATGCAATTTAACTTCTGTTGAATGCAAATCATTCAAATCAAAACTTTTTTGCTTGACTAAATCAACCACCTAACTAAAATTGCTCAATCCTTCAATCCCTGTGGGATCGACCTCACTCATGTGAGTTATTACTATTTGATGCGACCCGGTACACTTGCCGGTAAGTTTTGTGTTGGATCGTTTTCCACACATCATTCATCTTGACATTCAAAGTGTTCTTGCATACATCTTTGCTTTGATCTTAAATTTTTATGTTTTGTGTCATTTTTATGTTCTTCTCTGTCCTCAATAAAATTCAAAAATAAAAAAAAATATCTTTCCCTTATTCTTCTCATAAATTTCAAAATTTTGAATTGATTTAGTCAAAAGTTTTAAAATTTGGTTGTTTCTTGTTAGTCAAGTCAAAATTTCAAATTAAAAAAATCTATCTTTTTCAAACCTTTTTCAAAAATCAAATATTTTTTATTTTTTTAATATACTCGAAAATTTAAAAATTTGATTTTCAAAATCTTTTTCTTATTTTATTTCATATTTTTGAAATTAATGCTATCATTTAATGTTTAGATTCAAAAATTTTCAAGTTGTTACTTGCCTATTAAGAAAGGATCAATCTTAAAATTCTAAAATCATATCTTTTAGTTTCTTATTAGTCAAGTAATCAACTTTAATTTCAAAAATCAAATCTTTTTAATTTTCTTTTAAAATCTTTTCTAACTTCTTATCTTTTTAAAATTGATTTTCAAATCTTTTTCAATTAACTACTTGACTTTTTGTTTGATTTTAAAAGTTTACTATTTCTTATCTTTTTCAAAATCACCTAACTCCTTTTCTAATTTTTGAAAACTCCTCACCACTTTTTCAAAATTCTTTTTAATTAACTAATTATTTTAAATTTTAATTTAATTTTATTCCTTTTTATAATTTTCGAATACTAACCAATAATTAAAATAAAAACAAAAATATTTTTCTTTTATTTTAATTTAAAATTTGAATTCTCTCTTTCTCATCTCTTTCTATTTATTTATTTATTACGAACACTTCTCTTCTTCTTATAATTCAAACCCTCTCTCCCTCTCTGTGTTCGAATTCTTCATATTCTCTCTTCTTCATTCTACTCTTCTATTCTTCTACTCACATAAAGGAATCTCTATACTGTAACATAGAGGATTCTTATTCTTTTCTGTTCTCTTCTTTTTTTCATATGAGTAGGAGCAAGGATAAGAACATTCTTGTTGAAGCTGATCTGGAACCTGAAAGAACTCTAAAGAGAAAGCTAAGAGAAGCTAAAGCACAACACTCTGGAGAGGACCTGACAGAATTTTTCGAAAAAGAAAAAGAGATGGTCGAACCCAACAACAATGATGGAGATGCAAGGAAGATGCTTGGTGACTTTATTGCACCCTCTTCTGACTTCTGTGGAAGGAGCATCTCAATTCCTGCAATTGGAGCAAACAACTTTGAGCTTAAGCCTCAATTAGTTTCTCTAATGCAGCAGAATTGCAAGTTTCATGGACTTCCATTGGAAGATCCTCATCAGTTTTTAGCTGAATTCTTGCAAATCTGTGACACTGTTAAGACCAATGGGGTTAATCCTGAGGTCTACAGACTTATGCTTTTCCCCTTTGCTGTAAGAGACAGAGCTAGGACATGGTTGGACTCACAACCTAAAGATAGCCTGAACTCTTGGGAAAAGTTGGTCAATACTTTCTTGGCCAAATTCTTTCCACCTCAAAAGTTGAGCAAGCTTAGAGTGGAAGTCCAAACCTTCAGACAGAAAGAAGGTGAATCCCTCTATGAAGCTTGGGAAAGATATAAGCAATTGATCAGAAGGTGTCCTTCTGACATGTTTTCAGAATGGAGCATCATATGTATATTCTATGATGGTCTGTCTGAATTGTCCAAGATGTCATTGGACCACTCTGCTGGAGGATCTCTTCATCTAAAGAAGACGCCTGCAGAAGCCGAGGAACTCATTAAAATGGTTGCAAATAACCAATTCATGTACACTTCTGAAAGGAATCCTGTGAATAATGGGATAACTCAGAAGAAAGGAGTTCTTGAGATTGATACTCTGAATATAATATTGGCTCAGAACAAAATATTGACTCAGCAAGTCAATATGATTTCTCAGAGTCTGTCTGGAATGCAAGCTGCAACAGGCAGTACTAAGGAAGCTTCCTCTGAAGAAGAAGCCTATGACCCTGAGAATCCTACAATGGAAGAGGTGAATTACATGGGAGAATCCTATGGAAACACCTATAATCTTTCATGGAGGAATCATCCAAATTTCTCATGGAAGGATCAATAGAAGCCTAATCAAGGCTTCAGTAACAATAATGGTGGGAGAAATAGGTTTGGCAATAGCAAACCTTTTCCATCATATTCTCAGTAACAGACAGAGAATTCTAAGCAGAGCCACTCTGACTTAGCAACTGTAGTCTCTGATCTATCTAAGACCACTCTCAGTTTTATGACTGAAGCAAGGTCCTCCATTAGAAATTTAGAGGCACAAGTGGGTCAGCTGAGTAAAAGAGTTACTGAACTCCCTCCTAGTACTCTCCCAAGCAATACAAAAGAGAATCCAAAAAGAGAGTGCAAGGCCATAAATATAACCAACATGGCCAAACCTAGTGAGGAAGAAAAGGCAGTGATTTCTAGTACGGAAGACCTCAATGGACGTCCACTGGCCTCCAAGGAGTTCCCTAATGAGGAACCCAAGGAATCTGAGGCTCATACAGAGAACATAGAGATTCTACTGAACTTACTGTTGGCATTCATGAGCTCTGATGAGTATTCTTCCTCTGAAGAAGATAAAGATATTATTGAAGAGCAAGTTGCTCAATATCTAGGAGCAATCATGAAGCTAAATGCCAAGTTATTTGGTAATGAGACTTGGGAGGATGAACCCCCATTGCTCATCAATGAACTAAATGATCTAGTTCAACTGAAATTACCTCAGAAGAAACAGGATCCTGGAAAGTTCTTAATACCTTGTACCATAGGCACCATAACCTTTGAGAAGGCTCTGTGTGACCTGAGGTTAGGGATAAACCTCATGCCCCTCTCTGTAATGGAGAAGCTAGGGATCTTTGAGGTGCAAGCTGTAAAAATCTCACTAGAGATGGCAGACAATTCAAGGAAACAGGCTTATGGACTTGTAGAGGATGTCTTGGTGAAGGTTGAAGGCCTGTACATCCCTACTGATTTCATAATCCTAGATACTGGGAAGGAAGAGGATGAATCCATCATCCTTGAAAGACCCTTCCTAGCCACAGCAAGAGCTGTGATTGATGTGGACACAGGAGAGTTAGTCCTTCAATTGAATGAGGACTACCTTGTGTTTAAGGCTCAATGATCTTCTTCTGTAACCATGGAGAGGAAGCATGAAAAGCTTCTCTCAACACAGAGTCAAATAGAGCTCCCACACTCAACTTCTAAGTTTGGTGTTGGGAGGCCAACATCAAGCTTTGAGTCTATGTGAAGCTCTCTAAGAGCTCACTGTCAAGCTATTGACATTAAAGAAGCGCTTGTTGGGAGGCAATCCAATGTTATTTAATTATATTTATTTATTTTCCATTGTTACTTTATGTTTTCTTTAGGTTGATGATAATGTGAAGTCACAAAAATAATTGAAAAGTCAAAAATAGAATGAAAAACAGCATTAAAAATAGCACACCCTGGAGGACAAGATTACTGGCGTTTAAACGCCAGTAAGGATAGCAGAATGGGCATTTAACGCCCAGCCTGGCAGCATTCTGGGCGTTTAACGCCAGAATGGGCAGCACTTTGGGCGTTTAACACCAGAAATGGCTGTTTGGCATCTGGCTAGCATTAAACGCCAGAAATGGGCATTTGGCTGGCGTTTAACGCCAGAAATAGGCAGCAGAGTGGCGTTTAATGCCAGCAAAGGTAGCAGAGCTGGCGTTAAACGCCAGAATTGGCACAGAGTGGGCATTTGAACGCCAGAATGGTGTAGGGACTCAAATTCCTTGACACCTCAGGAT
>NC_029785.2:57488766-57498060 GCF_000816755.2 Arachis ipaensis
AAACCACACCTACCTCACCATTCAAATTCAAACCATTTCCCTCCCAAACCCAACCCCTCATACACGGCTACCCTCTCTCCCTTACCCTATAACTACCCCTCCTTACCACCTTCATCTTCACACAACATACACACTACTACCCCCTTGGCCGAATTCACACCCCCCTCTATCTCCTCCATTTCTTCTTCTTCTACTCCTTTCTTTCTTCTTTTGCTTGAGGACGAGCAACCATTCTAAGTTTTGGTGTGGGAAAAGCTAAAGCTTTTGGTTTTTCATAACTATTAATGGCCCCTAAGGCCGGAGAAACCTCTAGAAAGAGGAAAGAGAAGACAATTGCTTCCACCTCCGAGTCATGGAAGATGGAGAGATTCATCTCAAAGGTCCATCAAGACCACTTCTATGAAGTTGTGGCCAAGAAAAAGGTGATCCCCGAGGTCCCCTTCAAGCTCAAAAAGAGTGAATATCTGGAGATCTGACATGAGATTCAAAGAAGAGGTTGGAAAACTCTCACCAACCCCACTCAACAAGTCGGAATCTTAATGGTTCAAGAGTTCTATGCTAATGCATGGATCACTAAGAACCATGACCAAAGTGTGAACCCGAACCCAAAGAATTGACTCACAATGGTCCGGGGGAATTACTTGGATTTCAGTCTAGAAAATGTGAGGTTAGCATTCAACTTGCCTATGATGCAAGGAGATCCTCACCCTTTCACTAGAAGGGTCAACTTTGATCAAAGGTTAGACCAAGTCCTCATGGACATTTGTGTGGAAGGAGCTCAATGGAAGAGAGATTCAAGAGGCAAGCCGGTTCAACTAAGAAGGCTTGACCTCAAACCCGTGGCTAGGGGATGGTTGGAGTTCATCCAACACTCTATCATTCCTACTAGCAACCGGTCTGAAGTTACAATAGACCGGGCTATCATGATCCATAGTATCATGAATGGAGAGGAAGTAGAAGTTCATGAGATCATATCCCTAGAACTCTACAAGGTGACGGACAAGCCCTCTACTTTGGCAAGGTTAGCCTTCCCTCATCTCATCTGTACCTATGCAATTCAGTTGGAATTGTCATAGAGGGAGACATCCTTATTGAAGAGGACAAGCCCATCACTAAGAAAAGGATGGAGCAAACAAGAGAGCCCACTCATGGACCTCAACAAGAGCATGAGGAAATTCCTCATCATGAAATCCCTGAGATGCCTCAAGGGATGCATTTTCCTCCACAAAACTATTGGGAGCAAATCAACACCTCCCTAGGAGAATTGAGTTCCAACATGGGACAACTAAGGATGGAGCACCAAGAGCATTCCATCCTCCTCCATGAAATTAGAGAAGACCAAAGAGCCATGAGAGAGGAGCAACAAAGGTAAGGAAGAGACATAGAGGAGCTCAAGCACTCCATAAGATCTTTAACAGGAAGAACTAGCCGCCATCACTAAGGTGGACCCGTTCTTTAATTTCCTTGTTCTTATTTTCTCTGTTTTTCGAAAATTATGCTTTATGTTTTGTCTATGTTTGTGTCTTTATTACATGATCATTAGTGTCTAGTATCTATGTCTTAAAGCTATGAATGTCCTATGAATCCATCACCTTTCTTAAATGAAAAATGTTTTTAATTGCAAAAGAACAAGAAGTACATGATTTCGAATTCTATCTTGAAATTAGTTTAATTATTTTGATGTGGTGGCAATACCTTTTGTTTTCTAAATGAATGCTTGAACAGTCCATATTTTTGAATTTGTTGTTTATGAATGTTAAAATTGTTATCTCTTGAAAGAATAATGAAAAAGGAGAAATGTTATTGATAATCTGAAAAATCATAAAATCGATTGTTGAAGCAAGAAAAAGCAGTGAATAGAAAAAGCTTGCGAAAAAAAAAAGAAAAAGAAAAAGCAAGCAGAAAAAGCCAGTAACCCTTTAAACCAAAAGGCAAGGGTAAAAAAGATCCAAGGCTTTGAGCATTAATGGATAGGAGGGCCCACAGGAATAAAATCCTGGCCTAAGCGGCTAAACCAAGCTGTCCCTAACCATGTGCTTGTGGCGTGAAGGTGTCAAGTGAAGGCTTGAGATTGAGCGGTTAAAGTCGTGGTTCAAAGCAAAAAGAGTATGCTTAAGAGCTCTGGGCACCTCTAACTGGGGACTCTAGCAAAGCTGAGTCACAATCTGAAAAGGTTCACCCAGTTATGTGTCTGTGGCATTTATGTATCCGGTGGTAATACTGGAAAACAAAATGCTTAGGGTCACGGCCAAGACTCAAAAAGTAGCTGTGTTCAAGAATCAACATACTGAAATAGGAGAATCAATAACACTATTTGAATTCTAAGTTCCTATGGATGCCAATCATTTTGAACTTCAAAGGATAAAGTGAGATGCCAAAACTGTTCAGAAGCAAAAAGGTTACAAGTCCCACTCATCTAATTGAGGCTAATCTTCATTGATAAGTTTAGAATTCATTGTATATTCTCTTCTTTTTATCCTATTTTGTTTTTAGTTGCTTGAAGACAAGCAACAATTTAAGTTTGGTGTTGTGATGAGCAGATAATTTATACCCTTTTTGGCATTATTTTTACATAGTTTTTAGTATGTTTTAGTTACTTTTTGTTATATTTTTATTAGTTTTTATTCAAAATTCACATTTCTAGAATTTACTATGAGTTTGTGTGTTTTTCTATGATTTCAGGTATTTTTTTACTGAAATTGAGGGACTTGAGCAAAAATCTAATTCAGAGGCTAAAAAAGGACTGCAGATGTTGTTGGATTCTGACCTCCCTGCACTTGAAGTGGATTTTCTGGAGGTACAGAAGCCCCATTGGCGAATTCTCAATTGCGTTGGAAAGTAGACATCCTGGGCTTTCCAGTAATATATAATAGTCTATACTTTGCCCGAGATTTAATGGCCCAAACAGACGTTCAAAGACAGCCTAAAACATCTTGGCGTAAAACGCCCAAACTGGCACCAGAATTGGAGTTAAACGCCCAAACTGGCACCAAAGCTGGCGTTTAACTCCAGAAACAGCCTATGCACGAAAAAGCTTCAATGCTCAGCCCAAGGACACACCAAGTGGGCCCCGAAAGTGGATTTCTGCACTATCTGCACTTAGTTACTCATTTTCTGTAAACCTAGGTTACTAGTTTAGTATAAAAACCACTTTTAGAGATTTATTTTACATCTTTGATCAATCTTATACTATCATAGACCATTGTACACGTTTGGAGGCTGGCTTCACGGCCATGTCTAGACCTCTTTCACTTATGTATTTTCTACGGTGGAGTTTCTACACCACATAGATTAAGGTGTGGAGCTCTGCTGTTCTTCATGAATTAATGCAATTACTACTGTTTTTCCTTCAATTCATGCCTACTTCTTCTCCAATATATACTCTTGTTCTTAATTCAGTTAAGTCAGAATGAAGGGGTGACCCATGACAATCACCCAATCTTCGTTACTCGCTTAGCCAAGATCCGCGTGGCTAACAACCACAAAACAGTCTACATGATGTTCAACGTAGTCATTGGATGACAGCTGGAGTATATTCTTTTAGATATCTAATACACGGACCGAGTCCGTGAGATTAGTATCTTCGTGGTATAGGCTAGAACCATTGACAGCATTCCTGAGATTCGGAAAGTCTAAACCTTGTTTGTGGTATTTCGAGTAGGATCTGGGAAGGAAAGACTGTGACGAGCTTCAAACTTGCGAATGTTGGGCGCAGTGATAGTGTGCAAAAGGATAATGGTCCTATTCCGACGTTAGCGGGAACCGACAGATGATTAGCCGTGCGGTGACAGCGCATATGGATTTGTTTTCATCCGAGAGGATCATACAGCTTGCCATGGATGGAGGTAACGCATGGTTGGAAGAGGGCAGTAGGAAAGCAGAAGTTCAGAAGTAACAAAGTATCTCCAGATGCTTATCTGAAATTCCCACCAATAAATTACATAAGTATCTCTATCTTATTTTCTGTTTTATTTATATTTTAATTATCAAAACCTCATAACCAATTGAATCCGCCTGACTGAGATTTACAAGGATGACCATAGCTTGCTTCAAGCCGACAATCTCCGTGGGGTCGACCCTTACTCACGTAAGGTTTATTACTTGGACGACCCAGTGCACTTGCTGGTCAATTACACGGAGTTGTGAAAAGTGTGAATCACGTTCTCGCGTACCATTCATCATTAGCATCATCTCCATCATCGGGGTTAACTTCATACTGATCCATCATCGGATCCCTAACACCAGAACCCTCATGACTTTCAACTTCGTCATCCATCAAGTCAGCATTACGAACTTCAATATTAGACCCTTCTTGACTACTTTCAGGTGCCATATTTAGATCCACCATCGTCCGTCTGATATTTGTCTAACAGCGCTCCACTCAACGGACTATCGTCGACAGTATCTGCAGACAATCCTCGGCCCCCAACTTAACAAGGAACATAAATAATTCCAACAGATGAACATTTGTCCATCGATTGTGCCACGACCTTATAAGACATACGTCCTCGTCATCACGTAAACGATACCTAATTCAAAACCACAA
Organism: Arachis ipaensis; assembly: GCF_000816755.2. NCBI lineage: Eukaryota > Viridiplantae > Streptophyta > Magnoliopsida > Fabales > Fabaceae > Arachis > Arachis ipaensis. The sequence continues at coordinate 57,493,313 of NC_029785.2, forward strand.
AAATATTTCTCACAACAATGGTCTAATAAATATACTATCAACAAAGACAAGACAATTGTGATATATCTTTTATAAAACAAACTGCCATCTATTTCGGTTGGATATCTGTAGTAAATTTTTTCACTCTTTTGGTCTGTTGCTGGCCAATGGAATGCAATATCAGATTCTTCAACGCTGTTAGACTATTGACTTCTAATGTCATATAGGTAATCATCGATTGGCCCGATCTAAAAGTGATAGAACATTCTTCTTCATACACTATTTTATCATGGTAATGAATGGATAACAATGAATTTCTTGACATTGTAAAAAAAATACAAACAATGAGAACGAAAGTGGAGAATGAAGTTGTGGTTCTCAGCTCCGCTCTCCAACTGGCATTTATTTCCGAACTCAACCTAGAGTTCGCCGGGGGTGCGGCGAACTCCATAATTTATATAGAGTTCGTTAGGGTGCGACAAACTTACCTTAAATACCAAAAAAGTAATCGTATTCTTAAAAATAAAGTTCAAAAATCTTATTTATGGAATTAATTAATTTTTTATTTTATTTAAGAAAAAAAATCTAATTATCCATTTGTAAAAATTTTGGCCCAAACTATCCTATCGGAAGATTCTTTACAAATCCATTAAGATATGTACACTGTAATACTGTATCACGTTAGTTAAAGGGTTAACCACCAGAAATGCTCTCGAATTATTTAAACGTTGACAAAAATGTACCCGAATTTTACTATCGACAAAAATGCTTTTAAATAATTTAAAAATGCAACAAAAATGTACAACAGTAAATATATATTTTCGAAAAATTCCTGAGATTGAATTTTGATGTGATTTTTTGCATGCATAATTAAAAAAATAAGATATTATTATTTTTATAATTTAGTGATTTTTTTTAGGTATATATTTTTTGTGATTTTTTAAAAGTATTATTAATTGTTAACAGAAAAATTATAAAAAAATATATACTTAACGAAAAATTATCAAATTTTAAGGATAATAATATCTCATTTTTTTAATCATGATTGTAAAAAATTGTATCAAAATTCAATCTCTAATGTATTTTTTGAGAAATACATATTTAATGTTAGATAATCTTGTAAAAAAACTAACGTTAAATATGTATTTCTCAAAAAATACATTATAAATTGAATTTTAATGCAATTTTTTGTAAGCATGATTATAAAAATGAGATATTATTATTCTTAAAATTTGGTGATTTTTTGTTAAGTATATATTATTTTGTGATTTTTTAAAAGTATTATTGGTTGTTAACAAAAAAAATTTCTCTAAGATATTTTTTTAAAAAGATATATTTACTGTTGAGTATTTTTGTTGTATTTTTAAATTATTTAAAAATATTTTTATTTATAGTAAAATTCGAATATATTTTTGTTAACATTTAAATAATTCGAAAGTATTTTTGGTAGTTAACCCTTAGGTAAATATTATGAGTCTTGGTGCATGTTAAGTTGTTAACTGTCAAGAGGACTAGGCTAGTGTTAGTTAGTTACCTCTTACCTGCCGTTTGACCAAACTTCGGTTCAAAAATCAAGAACATGGCTTCTCACATGGGATGGTTATATACCTTATGATACTATTAAACCTACGTTAAATGAATCACCAAAATAGAGCAGCTGGGACTTCAGTTAGGGAAAAGAAAGAGGGAATTATTCTTTTTGCATTAAAAGAACATAGTGAAAAAAAAAAAGTGAAAACATAACTATACGCACTATATATATAGCTTGGGTTTCGTAATGCTGATGTACTCCGTTGAAAAGTTTCAGCAATAGTGCTACTGATTTGATTTTGGATTCTCTTTGCAAAGTAACCAATTCTGGCTCCTTAAAGGAAGGCCTAATTTGCTTTAAATAATACGACATGCGATGAGATTAACATTAAGACAAATTTATCAGATAATAATTTAGTTAAAAAAAGTTTAAAGACCAAAGGGGGTGTTTGAAGAACAAAAGTAGTCATAATTTATTTTTTGAGTATATACGCATTTTAGTCTTTAAAGAATTTTGAATTAGATACTTTATTTTTTGACTAAAATTAATTATTTAATTGGTCTCTAACGATTAACTCCACTAGTCACTTAAGTCCTTTGTTCCGTCAACTCTAACGGAGAATAAATGGTCCTTGTTTCCTTGACAACTCTAACAGAGGACAAAATAGTCCCTAGCAACCTCTGTGCCGAAACAACACTATTCTCTCTCAATTTTCATCATATCTCGCATAACCCTAACAGTTTAACATTGCAACTTCAAGCTACATGTACACACTCTGCAACTTCAATGTTCATACGAAGAAAAATTTTCAACTTATTTTCAACAATTTCATATTCAGGAAACTAATGACTATATCTCACGTACTTATCGTCTTCGATGGACCCCATGAATCTAGATAGCAAGTTCAATTTGTTAAGACCCGTCGTTGTTATCGCCATCTCCCTCCTCCTCTGCCCTATTATTCTCATGGCCACATTGTCCACCACTTTTATCGCTTCCTTCATCTTCTTCTCCGAATTAATGTTTAGTAATCGCTTCAATTTCCATATGAGCGGTGACAGTGACATTGCTTGGACCTAGGAAGAGAAGGAATGAAGCACTTGGGGTCCATTCTAAATGAGAATTTACATATGATGTCGAAAGAGAATCTTCTCATAATATATTAGTGTCCAACAATCTATATTGTCTGGCAGATAGTGGAGAAAGACATGCCCTTAAAGTAGTTGTAGAACTTGATCTTGAGAATGTGGTGGATATTGTTGGGGTTGGAAGTAATGCTGTTATCGAGAATGTGGAGGTGTATGTTTTTTGTGGGGGAAGTGGGAAGGCGGTAGATATACTAGTCACAGATATTTGAAAAGTGTGTGGTCCATGATATGTTGAGGTAGGTGTAACACGCGTGACAGTTACACGGCTTGATCTTAAAACTGAAGAGGAGGAAGGAGAAGATGGAGAAGAAAACTGTGAAGGTGAAAAAAGCGAGTATGAATGTTAAGGTTATATGAGATATGATGGAAATTGAGGAAGAACGGTGTCGTTTCCGAATAGAAGGGGCCAGGAATCATTTTATCCTCTGTTATAATTGTCAGGGACCATTTTGTCCTTCCTTAAAATTGACGGAACAAAGCACCAAGTGTCTGACGAAGTTAATTGTTAGAGACCAATCGAATAATTAATTTTTTTTGGTGACTAAAATGTCTAGTCCAAAATTTTTTGAGGACCAAAATAAATATATACTCTTATTTTTTCTTTTACTTTTTTTTTGTATTAATTAATTACTGTTGAAATAAATATATAATATTAAATATGATAAGTGTATAATTATTAGATTTCATATATATAAAATTATAAATTAAATTAAATAAGATAATTTTAAATTGTCTTTGTAGCGTTATTCTTTAAAGTACTCATCAATTAGCAAAATTTAAATTTACGTTATTATATGAAATAATAAGTTTGTTTTTTTGAAATCTGTGATAATTATATATGGCCAAAATTATAATGTATTATATCATGCTAAAAAGTATTGTTATTAAAATCAGATCGGACCGAACGATTCGATATTTGGATCGTATAAGATAATGAACTAGTACAAACCGGTCAAATTTAGATTTAACCATTTCCTTCATTAATGGAGGCACCATTTATAGCTGTTAGGCTAATGTACTCTTCATTAATGTATATGCAAATTATAATATATATAAATATCTTTCATCAAATTACTTCTATTTAATTTATTTTAATTTTAGTTATAAACTTACTCATTCTTAAATTAATTATATTTTATTTAACAATAATTATAAACTCATTTTTTCTTTTCATAATTATATAATATCTATTAATATTATTTTTCAATAAATACTTGTAGTATATAATAATATAATAAATATAAACTAATTAATAAATTATTAAAATTTAAAAATAATAATTATTTTAATATAAAAACAAAATAAAAATATTTATGATAGAATAAAAATAACAAAATACTTATTATTCCTATATATAACACTGAGTCAACCGATTCAACCAATAATTTATCAATTAAATTAATGACCTAATAATTTAATAATCTGATGGATTTGATTACCAGTTCAGTTTTAACAACTATGCTAAAAAGTGATTTAAAAAGTTCTCTTTATGGAGAGAGTAAGAAAAGTGATTAAAGTATGAAAAAAACACTTCCATCCTTTCCACCATAATGAATCCGAATGCCCTTGTCATTAAGCAAGAAAGAAGAATAAGGGTGTGAAAAAGGATCAACCTGTGTGGACCATTGAACCTCTCCACTCATATAATAATGTTCCTTCAGAAAGTATAGGTTGGGATCATTAAATTTTTTGAACTTAGAAAAAAGCAAATGGGGTCCCGGGGTGTCTCATCATTTTCAATGCCCTCCACTTAGCCAAACATTATTTCAGAATCAGTTATCTGTAAAATCATTATAAGTAAGCTTTTGGTAATGGTAGTAGTAGCGGTCTTTCTTTCTTTTTTTTTTTTTTGGGTTTTGAATTTTTTGTTTTTATTTTATTTTTAATGAAAGAGACATATAATTGTCCTCAAGTCATGAGTGAGGGACTATGAAAGATCATGCCGCCATTCATAATCTCGCCGCCATTCTCGATTTGATGATTAAGAAAAGTGAGTTACAAAATATAATGAAAGCTAGGAAACTCGATTTCATTTATCTACAATTGTGGTTGTTTGAGTGTTATTAGCCTAATAAATTTTTTATTTTACC